>NW_026045154.1:0-30469 GCF_943734845.2 Anopheles funestus
GAAAACATCAACTTTGGTCGCAAACTTCAAGTTTCCACCAACATTGACCACAAACATCAACTTTCACCGAAAACAACAAATTTGGTTGCAAACTTCAAGTTCCACCAACATTGACCAAAAACAACAACTTTGACCGAAAGCATCAACTTTGGTCGCAAACTTCAAGTTTCCACCAACATTGACCAAAAACATCAACTTTGACCGAAAACATCAACTTTGGTCGCAAACTTCAAGTTTCCACCAACATTGACCCACAAACATCAACTTTCACCGAAAAAATCAAATTTGGTTGCAAACTTCAAGTTTCCACCAACATTGACCAAAAACAACAGCTTTGACCGAAAACATCAACTTTGGTCGCAAACTTCAAGTTTCCACCAACATTGACCAAAAACATCAACTTTCACCGAAAACATCAACTTTGGTCGCAAACTTCAAGTTTCCACCAACATTGACCAAAAACATCAACTTTGACCGAAAACATCAACTTTGGTTGTAAACTTCAAGTTTCCACCAACATTGACCAAAAACATCAACTTTGACCGAAAACATCAACTTTGGTCGCAAACTTCAAGTTTCCACCAACATTGACCAAAAAACATCAACTTTGACCGAAAACATCAACTTTGGTCGCAAACTTCAAGTTTTCACCAACATTGACCAAAAACATCAACTTTGACCGAAAACATCAACTTTGGTCGCAAACTTCAAGTTTCCACCAACATTGACCAAAAACATCAACTTTCACCGAAAACATCATTTTTGGTCGCAAACTTCAAGTTTCCACCAACATTGACCAAAAACAACAACTTTGACCGAAAGCATCAACTTTGGTCGCAAACTTCAAGTTTCCACCAACATTGACCAAAAACATCAACTTTGACCGAAAACATCAACTTTGGTCGCAAACTTCAAGTTTCCACCAACATTGACCACAAACATCATCTTTCACCGAAAACATCAAATTTGGTTGCAAACTTCAAGTTTCCACCAACATTAACCAAAAACAACAGCTTTGACCGAAAACATCAACTTTGGTCGCAAACTTCAAGTTTCCACCAACATTGACCAAAAACATCAACTTTGACCGAAAACATCAACTTTGGTCGCAAACTTCAAGTTTCCACCAACATTGACCAAAAACATCAACTTTGACCGAAAACATCAACTTTGGTTGTAAACTTCAAGTTTCCACCAACTTTGACCGAAAACATCAACTTTGGTCGCAAACTTCAAGTTTCCACCAACATTGACCAAAAACATCAACTTTGACCGAAAACATCAACTTTGGTTGTAAACTTCCAGTTTCCAGCAACATTGACCAAAAACATCAACTTTGACCGAAAACATCAACTTTGGTCGCAAACTTCAAGTTTCCACCAAAATTGACCACAAACATCAACTTTCACCGAAAACATCAAATTTGGTTGCAAACTTCAAGTTTCCACCAACATTGACCAAAAACAACAACTTTGACCAAAAACATCAACTTTGGTTGTAAACTTCAAGTTTCCACCAACATTGACCAAAAACATCAACTTTGACCGAAAACATCAACTTTGGTCGCAAACTTCAAGTTTCCACCAACATTGACCAAAAACATCAACTTTGACCGAAAACATCAACTTTGGTCGCAAACTTCAAGTTTCCACCAACATTGATCACAAACATCAACTTTGACCGAAAACATCAACTTTGGTCGCAAACTTCAAGTTTCCACCAACATTGACCACAAACATCAACTTCGACCGAAAACATCAAATTTGGTTTGCAAACTTCAAGTTTCCACAACATTGACCAAAAACATCAACTTTGACCGAAAACATTAACTTTGGTCGCAAACTTCAAGTTTCCACCAACATTGACCAAAAACATCAACTTTGACCGAAAACATCAACTTTGGTCGCAAACTTCAAGTTTCCACCAACATTGACCACAAACATCAACTTTCACCGAAAACATCAAATTTGGTCGCAAACTTCAAGTTTCCACCAACATTGACCAAAAACAACAACTTTGACCGAAAACATCAACTTTGGTCGCAAACTTCAAGTTTCCACCAACATTGACCAAAAACATCAACCTTCACCGAAAACATCAACTTTGGTCGCAAACTTCAAGTTTCCACCAACATTGACCAAAAACATCTACTTTCACCGAAATCATCATCTTTGGTTGCAAACTTCCAGTTTCCACCAACTTTGATCAAAAAACATCTACTTTGACCGAAATCATCATCTTTGGTTGCAAACTTCAAGTTTCACCAACTTTGACCAAAAACATCAACTTTGACCGAAAACATCATTTTTGGTTGGAAACTTCCAGTTTCCACCAACATTGACCAAAAACATCTACTTTGACCGAAATCATCATCTTTGGTTGCAAACTTCCAGTTTCCACCAACTTTGACCAAAACCATCTACTTTGACCGAAATCATCATCTTTGGTTGCAAACTTCCAGTTTCCACCAACTTTTGACCAAAACATCTACTTTGACCGAAATCATCATCTTTGGTTGCAAACTTCCAGTTTCCACCAACTTTGACCAAAAACATCAACTTTGACCGAAATCATCATCTTTGGTTGCAAACTTCAAGTTTCCATCAACTTTGAACAAAATCATCAACTTTGACCAAAAACATCAACTTTGACCGAAAACATCAACTTTGGTCGCAAACTTCAAGTTTCCACCAACATTGACCACAAACATCAACTTTCACCGAAAACATCAAATTTGGTTGCAAACTTCAAGTTTCCACCAACATTGACCAAAAACAACAACTTTGACCGAAAACATCAACTTTGGTTGCAAAATTCATGTTTCCACCAACTTTGACCAAAAACATCTACTTTGACCGAAAACATCAACTTTGGTCGCAAACCTCGAGTTTCCACCAACTTTGATCAAAAACATCAACTTTGACCGAAATCATCATCTTTGGTTGCAAACTTCCAGTTTCCACCAACATTGACCAAAAACATCAACTTTGACCGAAAACATTAACTTTGGTCGCAAACTTCAAGTTTCCACCAACATTGACCAAAAACATCAACTTTGACCGAAAACATCAACTTTGGTCGCAAACTTCAAGTTTCCACCAACATTGACCACAAACATCAACTTTCACCGAAAACATCAAATTTGGTTGCAAACTTCAAGTTTCCACCAACATTGACCAAAAACAACAACTTTGACCGAAAACATCAACTTTGGTCGCAAAATTCATGTTTCCACCAACTTTGACCAAAAACATCTACTTTGACCGAAAACATCAACTTTGGTCGTAAACCTCGAGTTTCCACCAACTTTGACCAAAAACATCAACTTTGACCGAAATCATCATCTTTGGTTGGAAACTTCCAGTTTCCACCAACTTTGACCAAAAACATCTACTTTGACCGAAATCATCATCTTTGGTTGCAAACTTCCAGTTTCCACCAACTTTGACCAAAAACATCTACTTTGACCGAAATCATCATCTTTGGTTGCAAACTTCCAGTTTCCACCAACTTTGACCAAAAACATCTATTTTGACCGAAATCATCATCTTTGGTTGCAAACTTCCAGTTTCCACCAACTTTGATCAAAAACATCAACTTTGACCGAAATCATCATCTTTGGTTGCAAGTTTCCAGTTTCCACCAACTTTGACCAAAAACATCTACTTTGACCGAAATCATCATCTTTGGTTGCAAACTTCCAGTTTCCACCAACTTTGACCAAAAACATCAACTTTGACCGAAAACATCAACTTTGGTTGTAAACTTCAAGTTTCCACCAACATTGACCAAAAACATCAACTTTGACCGAAAACATCAACTTTGGTCGCAAAATTCATGTTTCCACCAATTTTGACCAAAAACATCTACTTTGACCGAAAACATCAACTTTGGTCGCAAACCTCGAGTTTCCACCAACTTTGATCAAAAACATCAACTTTGACCGAAATCATCATCTTTGGTTGCAAACTTCCAGTTTCCACCAACTTTGACCAAAAACATCAACTTTGACCGAAAACTTCAACTTTGGTTGTAAACTTCAAGTTTCCACCAACATTGACCAAAAACATCAACTTTGACCGAAAACATCAACTTTGGTGGCAAACTTCCAGTTTCCACCAACTTTGACCAAAAACATCTACTTTGACCGAAATCATCATCTTTGGTTGCAAACTTCCAGTTTCCACCAACTTTGAGCAAAAACATCTACTTTGACCGAAATCATCATCTTTGGTTGCAAACTTCCAGTTTCCACCAACTTTCACCAAAACCATCAACTTTGACCAAAAACATCAACTTTGACCGAAAACATCAACTTTGGTCGCAAAATTCATGTTTCCACCAACTTTGACCAAAAACATCTACTTTGACCGAAAACATCAACTTTGGTCGCAAACTTCAAGTTTCCACCAACATTGACCAAAAACATCAACTTTGACCGAAAACATCATCTTTGGTCGCAAACTTCAAGTTTCCACCAACATTGACCAAAAACAACAACTTTGACCGAAAACATCAACTTTGGTCGCAAACTTCAAGTTTCCACCAACATTGACCAAAAACATCAACTTTGACCGAAAACATCAAATTTGGTGGCAAACTTCAAGTTTCCACCAACATTGACCAAAAACATCAACTTTCACCGAAAACATCAAATTTGGTGGCAAACTTCAAGTTTCCACCAACATTGACCAAAAACATCAACTTTCACCGAAAACATCAAATTTGGTGGCAAACTTCAAGTTTCCACCAACATTGACCAAAAACAACAACTTTGACCGAAATCATCAACTTTGGTCGCAAACTTCAAGTTTCCACCAACTTTGACCAAAAACATCAACTTTGACCGAAAACATCAACTTTGGTCGCAAACTTCAAGTTTTCACCAACATTGACCAAAAACATCAACTTTGACCAAAAACATCAACTATGGTTGTAAACTTCAAGTTTCCACCAACTTTGACCAAAAACATCTACTTCGACCGAAATCATCATCTTTGGTTGCAAACTTCCAGTTTCCACCAACTTTGACCAAAAACATCTACTTTGACCGAAATCATCACCTTTTTTGCAAACTTCCAGTTTCCACCAACTTTGACCAAAAACATCTACTTTAACCGAAATCATCATCTTTGGTTGGAAACTTCCAGTTTCCACCAACTTTGACCAAAAACATCAACTTTGACCGAAATCATCTTCTTTGGTTGCAAACTTCCAGTTTCCACCAACTTTGATCAAAAACATTTACTTTGACCAAAAACATCAACTTTGACCGAAAACATCAACTTTGGTCGCAAAATTCATGTTTCCACCAACTTTGACCAAAAACATCAACTTTGACCGAAAACATCAACTTTGGTCGCAAACCTCGAGTTTCCACCAACTTTGATCAAAAACATCAACTTTGACCGAAATCATCATCTTTGGTTGCAAACTTCCAGTTTCCACCAACTTTGTGAAAAAACATCAACTTTGACCGAAATCATCATCTTTGGTTGGAATCTTCCAGTTTCCACCAACTTTGACCAAAAACATCTACTTTGACCGAAATCATCAACTTTGACCGAAAACATCAACTTTGGTCGCAAAATTCATGTTTCCACCAACTTTGACCAAAAACATCTACTTTGACCGAAAACATCAACTTTGGTCGCAAACCTCGATTTTCCACCAACTTTGATCAAAAACATCAACTTTGACCGAAATCATCATCTTTGGTTGCAAACTTCCAGTTTCCACCAACTTTGACCAAAAACATCAACTTTGACCGAAATCATCAACTTTGGTTGCAAACTTCCAGTTTCCACCAACTTTGACCAAAAACATCAACTTTGACCAAAAACATCAACTTTGACCGAAAACATCAACTTTGGTCGCAAACTTCAAGTTTCCACCAACATTGACCAAAAACAACAACTTTGACCGAAAACATCAACTTTGGTCGCAAACTTCAAGTTTCCACCAACATTGACCAAAAACATCAACTTTGACCGAAAACATCAACTTTGGTCGCAAACTTCAAGTTTCCACCAACATTGACCAAAAACAACAACTTTGACCGAAAACATCAACTTTGGTCGCAAACTTCAAGTTTCCACCAACATTGACCAAAAACATCAACTTTGACCGAAAACATCAACTTTGGTTGTAAACTTCAAGTTTCCACCAACATTGACCAAAAACATCTACTTTGACCGAAAACATCAACTTTGGTCGCAAACTTCAAGTTTCCACCAAAATTGACCACAAACATCAACTTTCACCGAAAACATCAAATTTGGTTGCAAACTTCAAGTTTCCACCAACATTGACCAAAAACAACAACTTTGACCAAAAACATCAACTTTGGTTGTAAACTTCAAGTTTCCACCAACATTGACCAAAAACATCAACTTTGACCGAAAACATCAACTTTGGTCGCAAACTTCAAGTTTCCACCAACATTGACCAAAAACATCAACTTTGACCGAAAACATCACCTTTGGTCGCAAACTTCAAGTTTCCACCAACATTGATCACAAACATCAACTTTGACCGAAAACATCAACTTTGGTCGCAAACTTCAAGTTTCCACCAACATTGACCACAAACATCAACTTCGACCGAAAACATCAAATTTGGTTGCAAACTTCAAGTTTCCACCAACATTGACCAAAAACAACAACTTTAACCGAAAACATCAACTTTGGTCGCAAACTTCAAGTTTCCACCAACATTGACCACAAACATCAACTTTGACCGAAAACATCAACTTTGGTCGCAAACTTCAAGTTTCCACCAACATTGACCAAAAACATCAACTTTGACCGAAAACATTAACTTTGGTCGCAAACTTCAAGTTTCCACCAACATTGACCAAAAACATCAACTTTGACCGAAAACATCAACTTTGGTCGCAAACTTCAAGTTTCCACCAACATTGACCACAAACATCAACTTTCACCAAAACATCAAATTTGGTCGCAAACTTCAAGTTTCCACCAACATTGACCGAAAACATCAACTTTGACCGAAAACATCAACTTTGGTTGTAAACTTCAAGTTTCCACCAACATTGACCAAAAACATCAACTTTCACCGAAAACATCAACTTTGGTCGCAAACTTCAAGTTTCCACCAACTTTGACCAAAAACATCTACTTTGACCGAAATCATCATCTTTGGTTGCAAACTTCCAGTTTCCACCAACTTTGACCAAAACCATCTACTTTGACCGAAATCATCATCTTTGGTTGCAAACTTCCAGTTTCCACCAACTTTGACCAAAAACATCTACTTTGACCGAAATCATCATCTTTGGTTGCAAACTTCCAGTTTCCACCAACTTTGACCAAGAACATCAACTTTGACCGAAAACATCAACTTTGGTCGCAAACTTCAAGTTTCCACCAACATTGACCAAAAACATCAACTTTGACCGAAAACATCAACTTTGGTCGCAAACTTCAAGTTTCCACCAACATTGACCAAAAACATCTACTTTGACCGAAAACATCAACTTTGGTCGCAAACTTCAAGTTTCCACCAACATTGACCACAAACATCAACTTTCACCGAAAACATCAAATTTGGTTGCAAACTTCAAGTTTCCACCAACATTGACCAAAAACAACAACTTTGACCGAAAACATCAACTTTGGTCGCAAAATTCATGTATCCACCAACTTTGACCAAAAACATCTACTTTGACCGAAAACATCAACTTTGGTCGTAAACCTCGAGTTTCCACCAACTTTGACCAAAAACATCAACTTTGACCGAAATCATCATCTTTGGTTGGAAACTTCCAGTTTCCACCAACTTTGACCACAAACATCTACTTTGACCGAAATCATCATCTTTGGTTGCAAACTTCCAGTTTCCACCAACTTTGACCAAAAACATCTACTTTGACCGAAACCATCATCTTTGGTTGGAAACTTCCAGTTCCCACCAACTTTGACCAAAAACATCTATTTTGACCGAAATCATCATCTTTGGTTGCAAACTTCCAGTTTCCACCAACTTTGACCAAAAACATCTACTTTGACCGAAATCATCATCTTTGGTTTGCAAACTTCCAGTTTCCCACCAACTTTGACCAAAAACATCTACTTTGACCGAAATCATCATCTTTGGTTGCAAACTTCCAGTTTCCACCAACTTTGACCAAAAACATCTACTTTGACCGAAATCATCATCTTTGGTTGGAAACTTCCAGTTTCCACCAACTTTGACCAAAAACATCAACTTTGACCGAAATCATCATCTTTGGTTGCAAACTTCCAGTTTCCACCAACTTTGATCAAAAACATCAACTTTGACCAAAAACATCAACTTTGACCGAAAACATCAACTTTGGTCGCAAAATTCATGTTTCCACCAACTTTGACCAAAAACATCAACTTTGACCGAAAACATCAACTTTGGTCGCAAACCTCGAGTTTCCACCAACTTTGATCAAAAACATCAACTTTGACCGAAATCATCATCTTTGGTTGCAAACTTCCAGTTTCCACCAACTTTGACCAAAAACATCTACTTTTGACCGAAATCATCAACTTTGGTTGCAAACTTCAAGTTTCCACCAACTTTGACCAAAAACATCAACTTTGACCAAAAACATCAACTTTGACCGAAAACATCAACTTTGGTCGCAAAATTCATGTTTCCACCAACTTTGGCCAAAAACATCTACTTTGACCGAAAACATCAACTTTGGTCGCAAACCTCGAGTTTCCACCAACTTTGATCAAAAACATCAACTTTGACCGAAATCATCATCTTTGGTTGCAAACTTCCAGGTTCCACCAACTTTGACCAAAAACAGCTACTTTGACCGAAATCATCATCTTTGGTTGACAAACTTCCAGTTTCCACCAACTTTGTGAAAAAAACATCAACTTTGACCGAAATCATCATCTTTGGTTGGAAATCTTCCAGTTTCCACCAACGTTGACCAAAAACATCTACTTTGACCGAAATCATCAACTTTGACCGAAAACATCAACTTTGGTCGCAAAATTCATGTTTCCACCAACTTTGACCAAAAACATTTACTTTGACCGAAAACATCAACTTTGGTCGCAAACCTCGATTTTCCACCAACTTTGATCAAAAAACATCAACTTTGACCGAAATCATCATCTTTGGTTGCAAACTTCCAGTTTCCACCAACTTTGACCAAAAACATCAACTTTGACCGAAATCATCATCTTTGGTTGCAAACTTCCAGTTTCCACCAACTTTGACCAAAAACATCAACTTTGACCAAAAACATCAACTTTGACCGAAAACATCAACTTTGACCGAAAAACATCAACTTCGTCGCAAAATTCATGTTTCCACCAACTTTGACCAAAAACATCTACTTTGACCGAAAACATCAACTTTGGTCGCAAACCTCGAATTTCCACCAACTTTGATCAAAAACATCAACTTTGACCGAAATCATCATCTTTGGTTGCAAACTTCCAGTTTCCACCAACTTTGACCAAAAACATCTACTTTGACCGAAATCATCATCTTTGGTTGCAAACTTCCAGTTTCCACCAACTTTGACCAAAAACATCAACTTTGACCGAAAACATCAACTTTGGTTGTAAACTTCAAGTTTCCACCAACATTGACCAAAAACATCAACTTTGACCGAAAACATCAACTTTGGTCGCAAAATTCATGTTTCCAAAAATTTTGACCAAAAACATCTACTTTGACCGAAAACATCAACTTTGGTCGCAAACTTCCAGTTTCCACCAACATTGACCAAAAACATCAACTTTGACCGAAAACATCAACTTTGGTGGCAAACTTCCAGTTTCCACCAACTTTGACCAAAAACATCTACTTTGACCGAAATCATCATCTTTGGTTGCAAACTTCCAGTTTCCACCAACTTTGACCAAAAACATCTACTTTGACCGAAATCATCATCTTTGGTTGCAAACTTCCAGTTTCCACCAACTTTCACCAAAACCATCAACTTTGACCAAAAACATCAACTTTGACCGAAAACATCAACTTTGGTCGCAAAATTCATGTTTCCACCAACTTTGACCAAAAACATCTACTTTGACCGAAAACATCAACTTTGGTCGCAAACTTCAAGTTTCCACCAACATTGACCAAAAACATCAACTTTGACCGAAAACATCATCTTTGGTCGCAAACTTCAAGTTTCCACCAACATTGACCAAAAACAACAACTTTGACCGAAAACATCAACTTTGGTCGCAAACTTCAAGTTTCCACCAACATTGACCAAAAACATCAACTTTGACCGAAAACATCAACTTTGGTTGTAAACTTCAAGTTTCCACCAACATTGACCAAAAACATCAACTTTGACCGAAAACATCAACTTTGGTCGCAAACTTCAAGTTTCCACCAACATTGACCAAAAACATCAACTTTCACCGAAAACATCAAATTTGGTGGCAAACTTCAAGTTTCCACCAACATTGACCAAAAACATCAACTTTCACCGAAAACATCAAATTTGGTGGCAAACTTCAAGTTTCCACCAACATTGACCAAAAACAACAACTTTGACCGAAATCATCAACTTTGGTCGCAAACTTCAAGTTTCCACCAACTTTGACCAAAAACATCAACTTTGACCGAAAACATCAACTTTGGTCGCAAACTTCAAGTTTTCTCCAAAATCAACCAAAAACATCAACTTTGACCAAAAACATCAACTTTGGTTGTAAACTTCAAGTTTCCACCAACTTTGACCAAAAACATCTACTTCGACCGAAATCATCATCTTTGGTTGCAAACTTCCAGTTTCCACCAACTTTGACCAAAAACATCTACTTTGACCGAAATCATCATCTTTGGTTGCAAACTTCCAGTTTCCACCAACTTTGACCAAAAACATCTACTTTGACCGAAATCATCATCTTTGGTTGGAAACTTCCAGTTTCCACCAACTTTGACCAAAAACATCAACTTTGACCGAAATCATCTTCTTTGGTTGCAAACTTCCAGTTTCCACCAACTTTGATCAAAAACATTTACTTTGACCAAAAACATCAACTTTGACCGAAAACATCAACTTTGGTCGCAAAATTCATGTTTCCACCAACTTTGACCAAAAACATCAACTTTGACCGAAAACATCAACTTTGGTCGCAAACCTCGAGTTTCCACCAACTTTGATCAAAAACATCAACTTTGACCGAAATCATCATCTTTGGTTGCAAACTTCCAGTTTCCACCAACTTTGACCAAAAACATCTACTTTGACCGAAATCATCAACTTTGGTTGCAAACTTCAAGTTTCCACCAACTTTGACCAAAAACATCAACTTTGACCAAAAACATCAACTTTGACCGAAAACATCAACTTTGGTCGCAAAATTCATGTTTCCACCAACTTTGACCATAAACATCAACTTTGACCGAAAACATCAACTTTTTTCGCAAACCTCGAGTTTCCACCAACTTTGATCAAAAACATCAACTTTGACCGAAATCATCATCTTTGGTTGCAAACTTCCAGGTTCCACCAACTTTGACCAAAAACAGCTACTTTGACCGAAATCATCATCTTTGGTTGCAAACTTCCAGTTTCCACCAACTTTGTGAAAAAACATCAACTTTGACCGAAATCATCATCTTTGGTTGGAATCTTCCAGTTTCCACCAACTTTGACCAAAAACATCTACTTTGACCGAAATCATCAACTTTGACCGAAAACATCATCTTTGGTCGCAAAATTCATGTTTCCACCAACTTTGACCAAAAACATCTACTTTGACCGAAAACATCAACTTTGGTCGCAAACCTCGATTTTCCACCAACTTTGATCAAAAACATCAACTTTGACCGAAAACATCAAATTTGGTGGCAAACTTCAAGTTTCCACCAACATTGACCAAAAACATCAACTTTGACCGAAAACATCAACTTTGGTCGCAAAATTCATGTTTCCACCAATTTTGACCAAAAACATCTACTTTGACCGAAAACATCAACTTTGGTCGCAAACCTCGAGTTTCCACCAACTTTGATCAAAAACATCAACTTTGACCGAAATCATCATTTTTGGTTGCAAACTTCCAGTTTCCACCAACTTTGACCAAAAACATCAACTTTGACCGAAAACATCAACTTTGGTTGTAAACTTCAAGTTTCCACCAACATTGACCAAAAACATCAACTTTGACCGAAAACATCAACTTTGGTTGCAAACTTCCAGTTTCCACCAACTTTGACCAAAAACATCTACTTTGACCGAAATCATCATCTTTGGTTGCAAACTTCCAGTTTCCACCAACTTTGACCAAAAACATCTACTTTGACCGAAATCATCTGCTTTGGTTGCAAACTTCCAGTTTCCACCAACTTTCACCAAAACCATCAACTTTGACCAAAAACATCAACTTTGACCGAAAACATCAACTTTGGTCGCAAAATTCATGTTTCCACCAACTTTGACGAAAAACATCTACTTTGACCGAAAACATCAACTTTGGTCGCAAACTTCAAGTTTCCACCAACATTGACCAAAAACATCAACTTTGACCGAAAACATCAACTTTGGTCGCAAACTTCAAGTTTCCACCAACATTGACCAAAAACAACAACTTTGACCGAAAACATCAACTTTGGTCGCAAACTTCAAGTTTCCACCAACATTGACCAAAAACATCAACTTTGACCGAAAACATCAACTTTGGTTGTAAACTTCAAGTTTCCACCAACATTGACCAAAAACATCAACTTTGACCGAAAACATCAACTTTGGTCGCAAACTTCAAGTTTCCACCAACATTGACCAAAAACATCAACTTTCACCGAAAACATCAAATTTGGTGGCAAACTTCAAGTTTCCACCAACATTGACCAAAAACATCAACTTTCACCGAAAACATCAAATTTGGTGGCAAACTTCAAGTTTCCACCAACATTGACCAAAAACAACAACTTTGACCGAAATCATCAACTTTGGTCGCAAACTTCAAGTTTCCACCAACATTGACCAAAAACATCAACTTTGACCGAAAACATCAACTTTGGTCGCAAACTTCAAGTTTTCACCAACATTGACCAAAAACATCAACTTTCACCGAAAACATCAAATTTGGTGGCAAACTTCAAGTTTCCACCAACATTGACCAAAAACATCAACTTTGACCGAAAACATCAACTTTGGTCGCAAACTTCAAGTTTCCACCAACATTGACCAAAAACATCAACTTTGACCGAAAACATCAACTTTGGTCGCAAACTTCAAGTTTCCACCAACATTGACCACAAACATCAACTTTGACCGAAAACATCAACTTTGGTCGCAAACTTTAAGTTTCCACCAACATTGACCACAAACATCAACTTTCGCCGAAAACATCAAATTTGGTTGCAAACTTCAAGTTTCCACCAACATTGACCAAAAACAACAACCTGACCGAAAACATCAACTTTGGTCGCAAACTTCAAGTTTCCACCAACATTGACCAAAAACATCAACTTTCACCGAAAACATCAACTTTGGTCGCAAACTTCAAGTTTCCACCAACATTGACCAAAAAACAACAACTTTGACCGAAAACATCAACTTTGGTCGCAAACTTCAAGTTTCCATCAACATTGACCAAAAACATCAACTTTGACCGAAAACATCAACTTTGGTCGCAAACTTCAAGTTTCCACCAACATTGACCACAAACATCAACTTTCACCGAAAACATCAAATTTGGTTGCAAACTTCAAGTTTCCACCAACATTGACCAAAAACAACAGCTTTGACCGAAAACATCAACTTTGGTCGCAAACTTCAAGTTTCCACCAACATTGACCAAAAACATCAACTTTGACCGAAAACATCAACTTTGGTCGCAAACTTCAAGTTTCCACCAACATTGACCAAAAACATCAACTTTGACCGAAATCATCATCTTTGGTTGCAAACTTCCAGTTTCCACCAACTTTGACCAAAAACATCTACTTTGACCGAAATCATCATCTTTGGTTGCAAACTTCAAGTTTCCACCAACTTTGACCAAAAACATCTACTTTGACCGAAATCATCATCTTTGGTTGCAAACTTCCAGTTTCCACCAACTTTGACCAAAAACATCTATTTTGACCGAAATCATCATCTTTGGTTGCAAACTTCCAGTTTCCACCAACTTTGACCAAAAACATCTACTTTGACCGAAATCATCATCTTTGGTTGCAAACTTCCAGTTTCCACCAACTTTGACCAAAAACATCTACTTTGACCGAAATCATCATCGTTGGTTGCAAACTTCCAGTTTCCACCAACTTTGACCAAAAACATCTACTTTGACCGAAATCATCACCTTTGGTTGGAAACTTCCAGTTTCCACCAACTTTGACCAAAAACATCAACTTTGACCGAAATCATCTTCTTTGGTTGCAATCTTCCAGTTTCCACCAACTTTGATCAAAAACATTTAAACATCAACTTTGACCGAAAACATCAACTTTGGTCGCAAAATTCATGTTTCCACCAACTTTGACCAAAAACATCAACTTTGACCGAAAACATCAACTTTGGTCGCAAACCTCGAGTTTCCACCAACTTTGATCAAAAACATCAACTTTGACCGAAATCATCACCTTTGGTTGGAAACTTCCAGTTTCCACCAACTTTGTGAAAAAACATCAACTTTGACCGAAATCATCATCTTTGGTTGGAATCTTCCAGTTTCCACCAACTTTGACCAAAAACATCTACTTTGACCGAAATCATCAACTTTGACCGAAAACATCAACTTTGGTCGCAAAATTCATGTTTCCACCAACTTTGACCAAAAACATCTACTTTGACCGAAAACATCAACTTTGGTCGCAAACCTCGATTTTCCACCAACTTTGATCAAAAACATCAACTTTGACCGAAATCATCATCTTTGGTTGCAAACTTCCAGTTTCCACCAACTTTGACCAAAAACATCAACTTTGACCGAAAACATCAACTTTGGTTGCAAACTTCCAGTTTCCACCAACTTTGACCAAAAACATCAACTTTGACCAAAAACATCAACTTTGACCGAAAACATCAACTTTGACCGAAAACATCAACTTTGGTCGCAAAATTCATGTTTCCACCAACTTTGACCAAAAACATCTACTTTGACCGAAAACATCAACTTTGGTCGCAAACCTCGAGTTTCCACCAACTTTGATCAAAAACATCAACTTTGACCGAAATCATCATCTTTGGTTGCAAGCTTCCAGTTTCCACCAACTTTGACCAAAAACATCTACTTTGACCGAAATCATCATCTTTGGTTGCAAACTTCCAGTTTCCACCAACTTTGACCAAAAACATCAACTTTGACCGAAAACATCAACTTTGGTTGTAAACTTCAAGTTTCCACCAACATTGACCAAAAACATCAACTTTGACCGAAAACATCAACTTTGGTCGCAAAATTCATGTTTCCACCAATTTTGACCGAAAACATCAACTTTGGTCGCAAACCTCGAGCTTCCACCAACTTTGATCAAAAACATCAACTTTGACCGAAATCATCATCTTTGGTTGCAAACTTCCAGTTTCCACCAACTTTGACCAAAAACATCAACTTTGACCGAAAACTTCAACTTTGGTTGTAAACTTCAAGTTTCCACCAACATTGACCAAAAACATCAACTTTGACCGAAAACATCAACTTTGGTGGCAAACTTCCAGTTTCCACCAACTTTGACCAAAAATATCTACTTTGACCGAAATCATCATCTTTGGTTGCAAACTTCCAGTTTCCACCAACTTTGACCAAAAACATCTACTTTGACCGAAATCATAATCTTTGGTTGCAAACTTCCAGTTTCCACCAACTTTCACCAAAACCATCAACTTTGACCAAAAACATCAACTTTGACCGAAAACATCAACTTTGGTCGCAAAATTCATGTTTCCACCAACTTTGACCAAAAACATCTACTTTGACCGAAAACATCAACTTTGGTCGCAAACTTCAAGTTTCCACCAACATTGACCAAAAACATCAACTTTGACCGAAAACATCAACTTTGGTCGCAAACTTCAAGTTTCCACCAACATTGACCAAAAACATCAACTTTGACCGAAAACATCAACTTTGGTTGTAAACTTCAAGTTTCCAGCAACATTGACCAAAAACATCAACATTGACCGAAAACATCAACTTTGGTTGTAAACTTCAAGTTTCCACCAACATTGACCAAAAACATCAACTTTGACCGAAAACATCAACTTTGGTCGCAAACTTCAAGTTTCCACCAACATTGACCAAAAACATCAACTTTGACCGAAAATATCAACTTGTTGAGAATTGAATTAGAATGTGTGAACTAAAGCGAAGAACTTAACGTGTAAGTGTAGCTTAAGCCTTGTGTGTAAACGCCGCTTAATAAAGAATGAATTTGGTTGTTGAGCTCGGACCTTCAAGCGTGTCAGACGTGTACCTTTTGTTCCTAAGCTTACGTAAGCTGAAACAGCTAAATAACAACAGGTTATGGGCCCAGTCGCCTAGGAAGTAGCGTGATTTTCTGAATTTGTGGTTTATTGCGGATTGCAAGGGATTCTTGTTCGAGGATACAAACGAACAAAAGACAATTCAGGATGGAATCGTTTCGTGTAGCTGTGTCAAAACTTACCAACGACAACTACCAAACATGGCGCTACAAGATCGAAATGCTGTTAAAGAAGGAGGAACTCTGGTACGTTATTTCAGAGCCAAAGCCGGAAAATCCATCGACAGAATGGATGAAGCATGACATGAAAGCAAATGCAACCATTGGACTTCATGTCGATGACGATCAAATTGGTTTGATCAGGGAATGTGCAACCGCACAGGATTCGTGGAAGACGCTGAAAACTTACCACGAAAAGGCATCAGAAATTTACCTTTTGAAGAAATTAACACTTCTTCAACTTGGCGAAGAAGGAAATATGGAGGAACATGTGCGAAAATTCTCCGAATTGTTACAAAGGATTGCAGGTTCGAGTGAACCCATACCTAAGAAATGGCAAGTAGCGATGCTGTTGTGTTCACTACCACCATCATACGATCCCCTTGTCACAGCGTTGGAACAAAAGCCATTGGACGAATTGTCGCTAGAGTTCGTGAAATCGAAGCTTCTAGGTGAATTCGAAAAGAGGAAAGAACGTGTTGCAGCAAGTTCAAGTGAGAGCGGTATGGCGTTAAACACAGTGTGGAAGAAGCAAAAGCAAAATGGCCGCGAAGCTGATGTTAGAAAGTGTTTTCACTGCAACAAGCCAGGTCATTTTAAGAAAGATTGCCGATTATTGCAAAAACTGAAAAACGAACCGAAACAAACAGAAAAAGCAAAAAGTGTAACAAATTCTAGCGAACCCGTAGCATTTATCGTAGGTCGGGGAGAGCGGAAAGAATGGTACATGGACAGTGGTGCTACAAAGCACATGACTTCTTGCAAAGAATTTTTCGAGAAATTTGAAAGTACGAATGGTTCGGATGTGTTGATAGCAGATGGCAAAAGGGTTGAGGTTGCGGGCTTCGGTAGTGGTCGAATTAATTGTCTTGCGAAAAATGGCGAATTAAGAGCGATCGAAATTTCGGAAGTGTTATATGTGCCTAGCCTAACAACAGGATTGATTTCTGTGAGCGTTTTGACTAAAAAGGGATTTAACGTTGAATTTACGGAAAGTAAATGTATTGTGAAAGATGTTAACGGAAAACGGATAGCTGATGCGACAGCTGTAGGAAATTTATACAAATTGAACACGTGCGAGTATGCGTTACAAACAAAATGCTGTGAACATACATGGCACAGAAGAATGGGACATCGTGATATTCAAACGATTAAAAAGATTTTCAACGACGGTGAAATGAAATCAAAGATAGGAAAATGCAAGAAGGAACTGCCTTGTAGATGTTGTCTAAAAGCTAAAATGAGTAGGACACCGTTTCCAAAGGTTAGTGAAGGAAAAACCCAGAATTCACTTGAATTAATACATACTGATTTAAGTGGTCCTTTGGAAAGCACACCCAGTGGCAATAAGTATTACATGACTTTCATTGATGATTTCACTAGAATGGCATTTGTTTACTTATTGCAAAGCAAATCGGATGCTGCGACAAAAATACGAGAATTTGTTTCGTTTTGTGCAACACAATTTGGTAAAGTACCAAAAGTAATGCGATCCGATGGGGGAGGCGAATATATATCGCATGACCTACAGACATTTTTAAGACAGAAAGGCATTGTTAATCAATTTTCGTCGCCGTACTCCCCACAGCAGAATGGCATAGCTGAGCGGAAGAACCGTTACCTCAAAGAAATGGCCATGTGTATGCTAGAAGATGCACAGCTAGAGAGGCGCTTCTGGGGAGAAGCAATTTTGACGGCGACATATATACAGAACCGCATCCCAACCCGTGCGACAGGTATGTCCCCGTACGAGAAATGGTATTTAAGAAAGCCTTCTTATGATCATTTCAGAATCTTTGGTAGTGAAGCTTATGTCTATATTCCGGATGAGAAGCGGAAGAAAATGGAACCAAGGTCTAAACGATTAACATTTATCGGATATTCTTTGCAACATAAGGCATATAGATTTGTTGATAGAGCTACAAACAAAATTACTATCAGTCGAGATGCAAAGTTCATTGAACAAGTAGAACACAACATTGATATATTTGCAAAAGGAAATGAGACTGAGGATATAGCAGGTGAAACCGATCATGATAGTGATGATGTCCTAAGCGAGGATAGTTTCAAGACAATTTCGGGTGAGTCCAAGAATAGCGAGGATTCAATCTGTTCTGATCATGCACAAGAAGATGGTAAATTAACAAAAAGAAAGACTCGAGGGAAATTGCCACAACGATATCATGATTATGAGATGAGTTTCTCTGCAGTCTACCAATACCCAAATTCCCAATCCTTTGATGAAGCGGATTTTTTGTTCAGAGAGGGACAAATGGTTGAAGGCCATTAATGAAGAGTTAAAATCAATGGAAAGGAATAAGGTATGGAAGAAAGATAGATATCTTTACAAAGCCTGTGGATGCAATCCGATTCAAAATCTTACGATTGGGACTCGGATTGAGAGAGGGTGTTGAGAATTGAATTAGAATGTGTGAACTAAAGCGAAGAACTTAACGTGTAAGTGTAGCTTAAGCCTTGTGTGTAAACGCCGCTTAATAAAGAATGAATTTGGTTGTAGAGCTCGGACGTTCAAGCGTGTCAGACGTGTACCTTTTGTTCCTAAGCTTACGTAAGCTGAAACAGCTAAATAACAACACAACTTTGGTTGTTAACTTCAAGTTTCCACCAACATTGACCAAAAACACCAACTTTGACCGAAAACATCAACTTTGGTTGTAAACTTCAAGTTTCCACCAACATTGACCAAAAACATCAACTTTCACCGAAAACATCAAATTTGGTGGCAAACTTCAAGTTTCCACCAACATTGACCAAAAACAACAACTTTGACCGAAAACATCAACTTTGGTCCCAAACTTCAAGTTTCCACCAACATTGACCAAAAACAACAACTTTGACCGAAAACATCAACTTTGGTCGCAAACTTCAAGTTTCCACCAACATTGACCAAAAACATCAACTTTGACCGAAAACATCAACTTTGGTTGTAAACTTCAAGTTTCCACCAACATTGACCAAACACATCAACTTTGACCAAAAACATCAACTTTGGTCGCAAACTTCAAGTTTCCACCAACATTGACCAAAAACATCAACTTTGACCGAAAACATCAACTTTGGTCGCAAACTTCAAGTTTCCACCAACATTGACCAAAAACATCAACTTTGACCGAAAACATCAACTTTGGTCCCAAACTTCAAGTTTCCACCAACATTGACCAAAAACATCAACTTTCACCGAAAACATCAACTTTGGTCGCAAACTTCAAGTTTCCACCAACATTGACCAAAAACATCAACTTTGACCGAAAACATCAACTTTGGTCGCAAACTTCAAGTTTCCACCAACATTGACCAAAAACATCAACTTTGACCGAAAACATCAACTTTGGTTGTAAACTTCAAGTTTCTACCAACATTGACCAAAAACAAAAACCAACTTTGACCGAAAACATCAACTTTGGTCGCAAACTTCAAGTTTCCACCAACATTGACCAAAAACATCAACTTTGACCGAAAACATCAACTTTGGTTGTAAACTTCAAGTTTCCACCAACATTGACCAAAAACATCAACTTTCACCAAAAACATCAACTTTGGTGGCAAACTTCAAGTTTCCACCAACATTGACCAAAAACATCAACTTTGACCGAAAACATCAACTTTGGTCGCAAACTTCAAGTTTCCACCAACATTGAGCAAAAACATCAACTTTGACCGAAAACATCAACTTTGGTCGCAAACTTCAAGTTTCCACCAACATTGACCAAAAACATCAACTTTGACCGAAAACATCAACTTTGGTCGCAAACTTCAAGTTTCCACCAACATTGACCAAAAACAACAACTTTGACCGAAAACATCAACTTTGGTCGCAAACTTCAAGTTTCCACCAACATTGACCAAAAACAACAACTTTGACCGAAAACATCAACTTTGGTCGCAAACTTCAAGTTTCCACCAACATTGACCAAAAACATCAACTTTGACCGAAAACATAAACTTTGGTCGCAAACTTCAAGTTTCCACCAACATTGACCAAAAACATCAACTTTGACCGAAAACATCAACTTTGGTCGCAAACTTCAAGTTTCCACCAACATTGACCAAAAACATCAACTTTCACCGAAAACATCAACTTTGGTCGCAAACTTCAAGTTTCCACCAACATTGACCAAAAACATCAACTTTGACCGAAAACATCAACTTTGGTCGCAAACTTCAAGTTTCCACCAACATTGACCAAAAACATCAACTTTGACCGAAAATATCAACTTGTTGAGAATTGAATTAGAATGTGTGAACTAAAGCGAAGAATTTAACGTGTAAGTGTAGCTTAAGCCTTGTGTGTAAACGCCGCTTAATAAAGAATGAATTTGGTTGTTGAGCTCGGACCTTCAAGCGTGTCAGACGTGTACCTTTTGTTCCTAAGCTTACGTAAGCTGAAACAGCTAAATAACAACAGGTTATGGGCCCAGTCGCCTAGGAAGTAGCGTGATTTTCTGAATTTGTGGTTTATTGCGGATTGCAAGGGATTCTTGTTCGAGGATACAAACGAACAAAAGACAATTCAGGATGGAATCGTTTCGTGTAGCTGTGTCAAAACTTACCAACGACAACTACCAAACATGGCGCTACAAGATCGAAATGCTGTTAAAGAAGGAGGAACTCTGGTACGTTATTTCAGAGCCAAAGCCGGAAAATCCATCGACAGAATGGATGAAGCATGACATGAAAGCAAATGCAACCATTGGACTTCATGTCGATGACGATCAAATTGGTTTGATCAGGGAATGTGCAACCGCACAGGATTCGTGGAAGACGCTGAAAACTTACCACGAAAAGGCATCAGAAATTTACCTTTTGAAGAAATTAACACTTCTTCAACTTGGCGAAGAAGGAAATATGGAGGAACATGTGCGAAAATTCTCCGAATTGTTACAAAGGATTGCAGGTTCGAGTGAACCCATACCTAAGAAATGGCAAGTAGCGATGCTGTTGTGTTCACTACCACCATCATACGATCCCCTTGTCACAGCGTTGGAACAAAAGCCATTGGACGAATTGTCGCTAGAGTTCGTGAAATCGAAGCTTCTAGGTGAATTCGAAAAGAGGAAAGAACGTGTTGCAGCAAGTTCAAGTGAGAGCGGTATGGCGTTAAACACAGTGTGGAAGAAGCAAAAGCAAAATGGCCGCGAAGCTGATGTTAGAAAGTGTTTTCACTGCAACAAGCCAGGTCATTTTAAGAAAGATTGCCGATTATTGCAAAAACTGAAAAACGAACCGAAACAAACAGAAAAAGCAAAAAGTGTAACAAATTCTAGCGAACCCGTAGCATTTATCGTAGGTCGGGGAGAGCGGAAAGAATGGTACATGGACAGTGGTGCTACAAAGCACATGACTTCTTGCAAAGAATTTTTCGAGAAATTTGAAAGTACGAATGGTTCGGATGTGTTGATAGCAGATGGCAAAAGGGTTGAGGTTGCGGGCTTCGGTAGTGGTCGAATTAATTGTCTTGCGAAAAATGGCGAATTAAGAGCGATCGAAATTTCGGAAGTGTTATATGTGCCTAGCCTAACAACAGGATTGATTTCTGTGAGCGTTTTGACTAAAAAGGGATTTAACGTTGAATTTACGGAAAGTAAATGTATTGTGAAAGATGTTAACGGAAAACGGATAGCTGATGCGACAGCTGTAGGAAATTTATACAAATTGAACACGTGCGAGTATGCGTTACAAACAAAATGCTGTGAACATACATGGCACAGAAGAATGGGACATCGTGATATTCAAACGATTAAAAAGATTTTCAACGACGGTGAAATGAAATCAAAGATAGGAAAATGCAAGAAGGAACTGCCTTGTAGATGTTGTCTAAAAGCTAAAATGAGTAGGACACCGTTTCCAAAGGTTAGTGAAGGAAAAACCCAGAATTCACTTGAATTAATACATACTGATTTAAGTGGTCCTTTGGAAAGCACACCCAGTGGCAATAAGTATTACATGACTTTCATTGATGATTTCACTAGAATGGCATTTGTTTACTTATTGCAAAGCAAATCGGATGCTGCGACAAAAATACGAGAATTTGTTTCGTTTTGTGCAACACAATTTGGTAAAGTACCAAAAGTAATGCGATCCGATGGGGGAGGCGAATATATATCGCATGACCTACAGACATTTTTAAGACAGAAAGGCATTGTTAATCAATTTTCGTCGCCGTACTCCCCACAGCAGAATGGCATAGCTGAGCGGAAGAACCGTTACCTCAAAGAAATGGCCATGTGTATGCTAGAAGATGCACAGCTAGAGAGGCGCTTCTGGGGAGAAGCAATTTTGACGGCGACATATATACAGAACCGCATCCCAACCCGTGCGACAGGTATGTCCCCGTACGAGAAATGGTATTTAAGAAAGCCTTCTTATGATCATTTCAGAATCTTTGGTAGTGAAGCTTATGTCTATATTCCGGATGAGAAGCGGAAGAAAATGGAACCAAGGTCTAAACGATTAACATTTATCGGATATTCTTTGCAACATAAGGCATATAGATTTGTTGATAGAGCTACAAACAAAATTACTATCAGTCGAGATGCAAAGTTCATTGAACAAGTAGAACACAACATTGATATATTTGCAAAAGGAAATGAGACTGAGGATATAGCAGGTGAAACCGATCATGATAGTGATGATGTCCTAAGCGAGGATAGTTTCAAGACAATTTCGGGTGAGTCCAAGAATAGCGAGGATTCAATCTGTTCTGATCATGCACAAGAAGATGGTAAATTAACAAAAAGAAAGACTCGAGGGAAATTGCCACAACGATATCATGATTATGAGATGAGTTTCTCTGCAGTCTACCAATACCCAAATTCCCAATCCTTTGATGAAGCGGATGTTTTGTTCAGAGAGGGACAAATGGTTGAAGGCCATTAATGAAGAGTTAAAATCAATGGAAAGGAATAAGGTATGGAAGAAAGATAGATATCTTTACAAAGCCTGTGGATGCAATCCGATTCAAAATCTTACGATTGGGACTCGGATTGAGAGAGGGTGTTGAGAATTGAATTAGAATGTGTGAACTAAAGCGAAGAACTTAACGTGTAAGTGTAGCTTAAGCCTTGTGTGTAAACGCCGCTTAATAAAGAATGAATTTGGTTGTTGAGCTCGGACCTTCAAGCGTGTCAGACGTGTACCTTTTGTTCCTAAGCTTACGTAAGCTGAAACAGCTAAATAACAACACAACTTTGGTTGTAAACTTCAAGTTTCCACCAACATTGACCAAAAACATCAACTTTGACCGAAAACATCAACTTTGGTTGTAAACTTCAAGTTTCCACCAACATTGACCAAAAACATCAACTTTCACCGAAAACATCAAATTTGGTGGCAAACTTCAAGTTTCCACCAACATTGACCAAAAACAACAACTTTGACCGAAAACATCAACTTTGGTCGCAAACTTCAAGTTTCCACCAACATTGACCAAAAACAACAACTTTGACCGAAAACATCAACTTTGGTCGCAAACTTCAAGTTTCCACCAACATTGACCAAAAACATCAACTTTGACCGAAAACATCAACTTTGGTTGTAAACTTCAAGTTTCCACCAACATTGACCAAACACATCAACTTTGACCAAAAACATCAACTTTGGTCGCAAACTTCAAGTTTCCACCAACATTGACCAAAAACATCAACTTTGACCGAAAACATCAACTTTGGTCGCAAACTTCAAGTTTCCACCAACATTGACCAAAAACATCAACTTTGACCGAAAACATCAACTTTGGTCGCAAACTTCAAGTTTCCACCAACATTGACCAAAAACATCAACTTTCACCGAAAACATCAACTTTGGTCGCAAACTTCAAGTTTCCACCAACATTGACCAAAAACATCAACTTTGACCGAAAACATCAACTTTGGTCGCAAACTTCAAGTTTCCACCAACATTGACCAAAAACATCAACTTTGACCGAAAATATCAACTTGTTGAGAATTGAATTAGAATGTGTGAACTAAAGCGAAGAACTTAACGTGTAAGTGTAGCTTAAGCCTTGTGTGTAAACGCCGCTTAATAAAGAATGAATTTGGTTGTTGAGCTCGGACCTTCAAGCGTGTCAGACGTGTACCTTTTGTTCCTAAGCTTACGTAAGCTGAAACAGCTAAATAACAACAGGTTATGGGCCCAGTCGCCTAGGAAGTAGCGTGATTTTCTGAATTTGTGGTTTATTGCGGATTGCAAGGGATTCTTGTTCGAGGATACAAACGAACAAAAGACAATTCAGGATGGAATCGTTTCGTGTAGCTGTGTCAAAACTTACCAACGACAACTACCAAACATGGCGCTACAAGATCGAAATGCTGTTAAAGAAGGAGGAACTCTGGTACGTTATTTCAGAGCCAAAGCCGGAAAATCCATCGACAGAATGGATGAAGCATGACATGAAAGCAAATGCAACCATTGGACTTCATGTCGATGACGATCAAATTGGTTTGATCAGGGAATGTGCAACCGCACAGGATTCGTGGAAGACGCTGAAAACTTACCACGAAAAGGCATCAGAAATTTACCTTTTGAAGAAATTAACACTTCTTCAACTTGGCGAAGAAGGAAATATGGAGGAACATGTGCGAAAATTCTCCGAATTGTTACAAAGGATTGCAGGTTCGAGTGAACCCATACCTAAGAAATGGCAAGTAGCGATGCTGTTGTGTTCACTACCACCATCATACGATCCCCTTGTCACAGCGTTGGAACAAAAGCCATTGGACGAATTGTCGCTAGAGTTCGTGAAATCGAAGCTTCTAGGTGAATTCGAAAAGAGGAAAGAACGTGTTGCAGCAAGTTCAAGTGAGAGCGGTATGGCGTTAAACACAGTGTGGAAGAAGCAAAAGCAAAATGGCCGCGAAGCTGATGTTAGAAAGTGTTTTCACTGCAACAAGCCAGGTCATTTTAAGAAAGATTGCCGATTATTGCAAAAACTGAAAAACGAACCGAAACAAACAGAAAAAGCAAAAAGTGTAACAAATTCTAGCGAACCCGTAGCATTTATCGTAGGTCGGGGAGAGCGGAAAGAATGGTACATGGACAGTGGTGCTACAAAGCACATGACTTCTTGCAAAGAATTTTTCGAGAAATTTGAAAGTACGAATGGTTCGGATGTGTTGATAGCAGATGGCAAAAGGGTTGAGGTTGCGGGCTTCGGTAGTGGTCGAATTAATTGTCTTGCGAAAAATGGCGAATTAAGAGCGATCGAAATTTCGGAAGTGTTATATGTGCCTAGCCTAACAACAGGATTGATTTCTGTGAGCGTTTTGACTAAAAAGGGATTTAACGTTGAATTTACGGAAAGTAAATGTATTGTGAAAGATGTTAACGGAAAACGGATAGCTGATGCGACAGCTGTAGGAAATTTATACAAATTGAACACGTGCGAGTATGCGTTACAAACAAAATGCTGTGAACATACATGGCACAGAAGAATGGGACATCGTGATATTCAAACGATTAAAAAGATTTTCAACGACGGTGAAATGAAATCAAAGATAGGAAAATGCAAGAAGGAACTGCCTTGTAGATGTTGTCTAAAAGCTAAAATGAGTAGGACACCGTTTCCAAAGGTTAGTGAAGGAAAAACCCAGAATTCACTTGAATTAATACATACTGATTTAAGTGGTCCTTTGGAAAGCACACCCAGTGGCAATAAGTATTACATGACTTTCATTGATGATTTCACTAGAATGGCATTTGTTTACTTATTGCAAAGCAAATCGGATGCTGCGACAAAAATACGAGAATTTGTTTCGTTTTGTGCAACACAATTTGGTAAAGTACCAAAAGTAATGCGATCCGATGGGGGAGGCGAATATATATCGCATGACCTACAGACATTTTTAAGACAGAAAGGCATTGTTAATCAATTTTCGTCGCCGTACTCCCCACAGCAGAATGGCATAGCTGAGCGGAAGAACCGTTACCTCAAAGAAATGGCCATGTGTATGCTAGAAGATGCACAGCTAGAGAGGCGCTTCTGGGGAGAAGCAATTTTGACGGCGACATATATACAGAACCGCATCCCAACCCGTGCGACAGGTATGTCCCCGTACGAGAAATGGTATTTAAGAAAGCCTTCTTATGATCATTTCAGAATCTTTGGTAGTGAAGCTTATGTCTATATTCCGGATGAGAAGCGGAAGAAAATGGAACCAAGGTCTAAACGATTAACATTTATCGGATATTCTTTGCAACATAAGGCATATAGATTTGTTGATAGAGCTACAAACAAAATTACTATCAGTCGAGATGCAAAGTTCATTGAACAAGTAGAACACAACATTGATATATTTGCAAAAGGAAATGAGACTGAGGATATAGCAGGTGAAACCGATCATGATAGTGATGATGTCCTAAGCGAGGATAGTTTCAAGACAATTTCGGGTGAGTCCAAGAATAGCGAGGATTCAATCTGTTCTGATCATGCACAAGAAGATGGTAAATTAACAAAAAGAAAGACTCGAGGGAAATTGCCACAACGATATCATGATTATGAGATGAGTTTCTCTGCAGTCTACCAATACCCAAATTCCCAATCCTTTGATGAAGCGGATTTTTTGTTCAGAGAGGGACAAATGGTTGAAGGCCATTAATGAAGAGTTAAAATCAATGGAAAGGAATAAGGTATGGAAGAAAGATAGATATCTTTACAAAGCCTGTGGATGCAATCCGATTCAAAATCTTACGATTGGGACTCGGATTGAGAGAGGGTGTTGAGAATTGAATTAGAATGTGTGAACTAAAGCGAAGAACTTAACGTGTAAGTGTAGCTTAAGCCTTGTGTGTAAACGCCGCTTAATAAAGAATGAATTTGGTTGTTGAGCTCGGACCTTCAAGCGTGTCAGACGTGTACCTTTTGTTCCTAAGCTTACGTAAGCTGAAACAGCTAAATAACAACACAACTTTGGTTGTAAACTTCAAGTTTCCACCAACATTGACCAAAAACATCAACTTTGACCGAAAACATCAACTTTGGTTGTAAACTTCAAGTTTCCACCAACATTGACCAAAAACATCAACTTTCACCGAAAACATCAAATTTGGTGGCAAACTTCAAGTTTCCACCAACATTGACCAAAAACAACAACTTTGACCGAAAACATCAACTTTGGTCGCAAACTTCAAGTTTCCACCAACATTGACCAAAAACAACAACTTTGACCGAAAACATCAACTTTGGTCGCAAACTTCAAGTTTCCACCAACATTGACCAAAAACAACAACTTTGACCGAAAACATCAACTTTGGTCGCAAACTTCAAGTTTCCACCAACATTGACCAAAAACATCAACTTTCACCGAAAACATCAAATTTGGTGGCAAACTTCAAGTTTCCACCAACATTGACCAAAAACAACAACTTTGACCGAAAACATCAACTTTGGTCGCAAACTTCAAGTTTCCACCAACATTGACCAAAAACAACAACTTTGACCGAAAACATCAACTTTGGTCGCAAACTTCAAGTTTCCACCAACATTGACCAAAAACATCAACTTTGACCGAAAACATCAACTTTGGTTGTAAACTTCAAGTTTCCACCAACATTGACCAAAAACAACAACTTTGACCGAAAACATCAACTTTGGTTGTAAACTTCAAGTTTCCACCAACATTGACCAAAAACAACAACTTTGACCGAAAACATCAACTTTGGTCGCAAACTTCAAGTTTCCACCAACATTGACCAAAAACATCAACTTTGACCGAAAACATCAACTTTGGTTGTAAACTTCAAGTTTCCACCAACATTGACCAAACACATCAACTTTGACCGAAATCATCAACTTTGGTTGTAAACTTCAAGTTTCCACCAACATTGACCAAAAACAACAACTTTGACCGAAAACATCAACTTTGGTCGCAAACTTCAAGTTTCCACCAACATTGACCAAAAACATCAACTTTCACCGAAAACATCAAATTTGGTGGCAAACTTCAAGTTTCCACCAACATTGACCAAACACATCAACTTTGACCGAAATCATCAACTTTGGTTGTAAACTTCAAGTTTCCACCAACATTGACCAAAAACAACAACTTTGACCGAAAACATCAACTTTGGTCGCAAACTTCAAGTTTCCACCAACATTGACCAAAAACATCAACTTTCACCGAAAACATCAAATTTGGTCGCAAACTTCAAGTTTCCACCAACATTGACCAAAAACAACAACTTTGACCGAAAACATCAACTTTGGTCGCAAACTTCAAGTTTCCACCAACATTGACCAAAAACATCAACTTTGACCGAAAACATCAACTTTGGTCGCAAACTTCAAGTTTCCACCAACATTGACCAAAAACATCAACTTTGACCGAAAACATCAACTTTGGTCGCAAATTTCAAGTTTCCACCAACATTGACCAAAAACATCAACTTTGACCGAAAACATCAACTTTGGTCGCAAACTTCAAGTTTCCACCAACATTGACCAAAAACATCAACTTTGACCGAAAACATCAACTTTGGTCGCAAACTTCAAGTTTCCACCAACATTGACCAAAAACATCAACTTTGACCGAAAACATCAACTTTGGTCGCAAACTTCAAGTTTCCACCAACATTGACCAAAAACATCAACTTTGACCGAAAACATCAACTTTGGTCGCAAACTTCAAGTTTCCACCAACATTGACCAAAAACATCAACTTTCACCGAAAACATCAAATTTGGTGGCAAACTTCAACTTTCCACCAACATTGACCAAAAACAACAACTTTGACCGAAAACATCAACTTTGGTCGCAAACTTCAAGTTTCCACCAACATTGACCAAAAACATCAACTTTGACCGAAAACATCAACTTTGGTCGCAAACTTCAAGTTTCCACCAACATTGACCAAAAACAACAACTTTCACCGAAAACATCAACTTTGGTCGCAAACTTCAAGTTTCCACCAACATTGACCAAAAACATCAACTTTGACCGAAAACATCAACTTTGGTTGTAAACTTCAAGTTTCCACCAACATTGACCAAACACATCAACTTTGACCAAAAACATCAACTTTGGTCGCAAACTTCAAGTTTCCACCAACATTGACCAAAAACATCAACTTTGACCGAAAACATCAACTTTGGTCGCAAACTTCAAGTTTCCACCAACATTGACCAAAAACATCAACTTTGACCGAAAACAACAACTTTGGTCGCAAACTTCAAGTTTCCACCAACATTGACCAAAAACAACAACTTTGACCGAAAACATCAACTTTGATCGCAAACTTCAAGTTTCCACCAACATTGACCAAAACATCAACTTTGACCGAAAACATCAACTTTGGTTGCCAACTTCAAGTTTCCACCAACATTGACCAAACACATCAACTTTGACCGAAAACATCAACTTTGGTCGCAAACTTCAAGTTTCCACCAACATTGACCAAAAACAACAACTTTGACCGAAAACATCAACTTTGGTCGCAAACTTCAAGTTTCCACCAACATTGACCAAAAACATCAACTTTCACCGAAAACATCAACTTTGGTCGCAAATTTCAAGTTTCCACCAACATTGACCAAAAACATCAACTTTGACCGAAAACATCAACTTTGGTCGCAAACTTCAAGTTTCCACCAACATTGACCAAAAACATCAACTTTCACCGAAAACATCAACTTTGGTCGCAAACTTCAAGTTTCCACCAACATTGACCAAAAACATCAACTTTGACCGAAAACATCAACTTTGGTCGCAAACTTCAAGTTTCCACCAACATTGACCAAAAACATCAACTTTGACCGAAAACATCAACTTTGGTCGCAAATTTCAAGCTTCCACCAACATTGACCAAAAACATCAACTTTCACC
>NW_026045155.1:5000-27500 GCF_943734845.2 Anopheles funestus
TCTTCTCCTCCCCTTATTAATATGCTTAAATTCTGGGGGTTGTCTCACATCACTTGAGGCCTACAACAAAATCAGTCACATTCCATTCGTTTCGAACCCGGGGCATAGCGAACCGATATATACGCAACAACACTTCACACACACACACACACGGATTGGGCAATTTACGGTCATTTTTGAATCAACGATGGCCCCCCCGAGCACGTTGTCCGAATATCACTCCAATAAGGACAACGAGTTCCGCTCGGCATCGTTTTGATTCGATCTCTCAACAACAACTCTCGGTCGACTTGGTCGACTTGGACCCACGATGTCTCCCCCCGAGCATGTCGAGCCAACTGCACCACTATTGTATTGGACAACATGTTCCCCTCGGGCATCGATGGGTTAATCATGCACCACTATTATAAAACCCTTTGACGTTTTCCCCCAAGCACGTTGATCCAGTATTACGACGGATACGGTCAACGAATTCTTGGACATCAAAGAGGTTTTCGATTGAATTTCCCCATGTTTCACAACGTACTCTTAGCGGTATCCTACGATACGTCTCACTCTATTTGTGTGTGTGCGCGTTTACGTGCGTGCGATTTATGCGGTTCACCCCTTTACTTTCAGCGCCCTGCGGTCCCAACAAAGGTCCCGAGCACGCCATTATGCACAGTGTGGAAGCGTGTTTCCCCCACGACACTAGACGGGCTGCTCGCCATAGTGTTCTATTGTGGCACGCTCCACCCTGAAGTTTGGTTTGTTGTATATCAAGGAATTGATAGGCACTCAAGAATGTGTGCATCGGCCGGGTTTAATCGTCCGACGCGCAATATGCGTTCAACTTATCGGTGTTCATGTGTCCTGCAGTTCACATTGTGACGCGCATTTAGCTGCGGTCTTCATCGATCCATGAGCCGAGTGATCCCCTGCCTAGGGTTTTATAGTAAGGTTCCCAATGTAACACAATCCCGGTGGTACGTCCAAAGACTAACTTTCTGACTAAGTTGTCTTTATTACCCAATAGTCCCAGGCCTTGTGACTTGTGGCTCATGTCTACGCCCATGGCCACCATTCGCTAAGATAGTTTTGAAGTCACTTTGAAGGCCCAGGAACAACTCTCTTAGCACATCGGTTAACCTGGCGCCGCAGTCAACTCATGTGCTTGGATCGGATCGAGCTATTGAGTATTGGGCCTGCATACTCGCTCATCCGTATCCTTTGCGTACCGCCCCATGGCCCTTGTATGTCTGCACCACAGTTCCTGTTCGTTCCGTGCCTATGGCCGGATACGTATTGCACATCGGTATACCTGTCGCTACTCAGGCAACTCGTGTGCGTGGATTGGATCGAGAACATGGTGTGTGCCCCATGTTATAATTGATAGTCCATATCCACTTTATAGGTTAAAGTCATAAGTTGTGATTGCACAACCATTCTTCATAAGAGTTTAATCACTCTTCAACTAACTTTCGTTCTGGTGTCTTGGTATCAAATCGCGTAAGACACAAGATTCTACTGGCCAAATAGAATCTAGCACATTGGTTAACCTGGCGCCGCAGTCAACTCATGTGCTTGGATCGGATCGAGCTATTGAGTATTGGGCCTGCATACTCGCTCATCCGTATCCTTTGCGTACCGCCCCATGGCCCCGTCCTTAGAGTTAATGACTAGTAGGCTTAACTCTTTGTATGTCTGCACCACAGTTCCCGTTCGTTCCGTGCCGTGGCCGGATACGTATTGCACATCGGTATACCTGTCGCTACTCAGGCAACTCGTGTGCGTGGATTGGATCGAGCTCATGGGGTGTGTAGAGATTCCATGTTATAATTGCAAGTCCATATCCACTTTATAGGTTAAAGTCATAAGTTGTGATTGCACAACCATACTTCATAAGAGTTTAATAACTCTTCAACTAACTTTCGTTCTGGTGTCTTGGTATCAAATCGCATAAGACACAAGATTCTACTGGCCAAATAGAATCTAGCACATTGGTTAACCTGGCGCCGCAGTCAACTCATGTGCTTGGATCGGATCGAGCTATTGAGTATTGGGCCTGCATACTCGCTCATCCGTATCCTTTGCGTACCGCCCCATGGCCCCGTCCTTAGAGTTAATGACTAATAGGCTTAACTCTTTGTATGTCTGCACCACAGTTCCCGTTCGTTCCGTGCCGTGGCCGGATACGTATTGCACAACAGTAGATACCATCACCTGACGTATCTAACACACCACTATTGTAACTCGTCGTCGAAGGACCTTTCAAGTGCCTGATGGCCAGGGGAGCTCTTACACGGCACGGAGACACAGTGATGCTCGCCCATCACAGTGTACAACGATCGAGTTTGCTTAAGTGTCTGGGTACCTACACACCAGACACAATGCAATGGCCACGGATCCACACAAGGCACATCACATGCAGAAAGCTTCACCAGATTATGACACATACCACACTCTTGTAACTCGTCGTCGAAGGGGCGTTCAAAGTGCCTTACGGCTAGGGGAGATCTAGCACGGCACGGAGACACAGTGATGGTTGCCCATCAAAGTGTACAACGATCGAGTTTGCTTTCCGCGCAAGCGTTCTAAGTGTCTGGGTACCTACACACCAGACACAATGCAATGGCCACGGATCCACACAAGGCACATCACATGCAGAAAGCTTCACCAGATTCTGACACATACCACACTCTTGTAACTCGTCGTCGAAGGGGCGTTCAAAGTGCCTTACGGCTAGGGGGGATCTAGCACGGCACGGAGACACAGTGATGGTCACCCATCAAAGTGTACAACGATCGAGTTTGCTTTCCGCGCAAGCGTTCTAAGTGTCTGGGTATCTAAGCACCAGACACAATGCAATGGCCACGGATCCACACAAGGCACATCACATGCAGAAAGCTTCACCAGATTCTGACACATACCACACACATGCAACTCGTCGTCGAAGGGGCGTTCAAGTGCCTTACGGCTAGGGGAGATCTAGCTCGGCACGGGGACACAGTGATGGTCACCCATCAAAGTGTACAACGAACGAGTTGGCTTTCAACAAATTCTGACACATAGCAAGCGAGCGACCGAGCTACACCGAAGGCAGCCCATGGTTGGTCACTCGCGGACGATCATCAGTAATGATCCTTCCGCAGGTTCACCTACGGAAACCTTGTTACGACTTTTACTTCCTCTAAATCATCAAGTTCGGTCAACTTCAGCCATGCCAGCTGCAGCTCACGAAGGAACCGCGGAAGGTAAGCCTCCAGAAACCTCACTAAATAATCCATCGGTAGTAGCGACGGGCGGTGTGTACAAAGGGCAGGGACGTAATCAGCACTAGCTAATGACTAGTGCTTACTAGAAATTCCAGGTTCATGGGGACCGTTGCAGTCCCCAATCCCGACTAGATGGGCATTTTAGTGATTTCCCGTTCCTCTCGGAATGGGGGCGCCTATTGGCGAGAACACGCTGCGACCCACATTGTAGCACGCGTGCAGCCCAGAACATCTAAGGGCATCACGGACCTGTTATCGCTCATTCTCAGCTTGCTAAACACAAGTTGTCCCGCTAAGCAGGGCAAACGTAGCCGACGACCGCCCGTGAAGGCGCCGCCCGGCTGTAACGTCAGGTGCGCCCGGAGGCGCACTGCTGACAGCGTTCTAGTTAGCATGTTTGAGTCACGTTCGTTATCGGAATTAACCAGACAAATCATTCCACGAACTAAGAACGGCCATGCACCACTACCCTTAAATTTGAGAAAGAGCTATCAATCTGTCTTACCTCGATAAGTTTGGACCTGGTAAATTTTCCCGTGTTGAGTCAAATTAAGCCGCAAGCTCCACTTCTTGTGGTGCCCTTCCGTCAATTCCTTTAAGTTTCAACTTTGCAACCATACTTCCCCCGGAACCCGATTTTGGTTTCCCGGAAGCGACTGAGAGCACCGAATAGGGGTAGCGTCTCCCAATTGCTAATTGGCATCGTTTACGGTTAGAACTAGGGCGGTATCTAATCGCCTTCGATCCTCTAACTTTCGTTCTTGATTAAAGAAAGCATCCATGGCAAACGCTTTCGCTTCAGTTGGTCCTACGACGGTCTACGAATTTCACCTCTCGCGCCGTAATACCAATGCCCCCAACTACTTCTGTTAATCATTACCTCTAGGTTTCTGACAAACCAACGAAATCGTATAAACCGAGGTCATATTCCATTATTCCATGCAAGATTATTCTCGGCCAACGCCAACCCCACGGGGGGGCCGGACGCTTTGTCTTAGCCTGCTTTGAGCACTCTAATTTGTTCAAGGTAAATGTGAGTATCTTGAGCACCATGAGGAGCCCGTGCCGGAGTTAACCGGTAGCACGGTACTCGTTCACAGAGTAACGCCCAAGTACACCATTGTGAGTCGCAGCCGTGAGCGCGCGCACGAACGGCCCCGGCGTGTAACCGGGCGCCCGTGGCGGTCACGTGTCTGGACGGGCAATCAACTTCGAACGTTTTAACCGCAACAACTTTAATATACGCTAGTGGAGCTGGAATTACCGCGGCTGCTGGCACCAGACTTGCCCTCCACTTGATCCTTGTTGAAGGATTTATACTCAACTCATTCCAATTATGGACCATCGTTAGAGAGGTCCATATTGTTATTTCTCGTCACTACCTCCCCGTACTGGGATTGGGTAATTTACGCGCCTGCTGCCTTCCTTGGATGTGGTAGCCATTTCTCAGGCTCCCTCTCCGGAATCGAACCCTGATTCCCCGTTACCCGTCGCAACCATGGTAGTCCTCTACACTACCATCAATAGTTGATAGGGCAGACATTTGAAAGATCTGTCGTCAGTCGACAAGCGACCATACGATCTGCGTCCTTATCCAGACTTCAACTCAAGCCGCCCGGAGGCGATTGGTTTAACTAATAAGTGCACCAGTTCAGCTACCCGCGAGGGCAACAGTCCCGGCATGTTGCATGTATTAGCTCTGGATTTTCCACAGTTATCCAAGTAACTAGTGGTAGGATGATCTTGTGAATTATAGCTGTTATACTGAGCCTTATGCGGTTTCACATTCATTTATGTTTGTACTTAGACATGCATGGCTTAACCTTTGAGACAAGCGTATATTACTGGTAGGATCAACCAGAATTCGTTCCACTACAGACACACACTCGCTTAGTGGGAAATAAATTTCCACACAACTCTCTCTCTCTAGAACCATATGGAATGGCTCTTTGGTGTTGGGTAAGGCACCAATTTGTTGGGGTGTAACGGTCACCACCAACTTTAAGTTTGTTAGGGCACAACGGAAACCACTAACTAAACTTTAGGAAACTAAATTTCCTCACACATTATCTCTCACCATATTAGCACTAGGTGCTATCCACGATTGTACAACGTTTCAACTCTTGAATCGACCGTAGGGCCGCGGAATTGCTTCCGGGCCCCTATTCTCGCTATTAATTGTTCATCTCTTTCAATACATCGAGTTCGTTCCATTGGGTAGTTCGCATGGCGAACGTTTTGATGCAGCCCCCTGGGGGACCACGGCACTTTACACCGGGTATGGTGTATGCGCAACCTACAGATAACAATAAACCCCTTATGCGTGTGTAAACCGATGTTGGGCTGCTCAACATCTTTCATGGTTACATCACTTGCACCAGAACCCACGGTGCCGATTTGGTAATATGTTGTACATTTACTCTCAAGATGTACGCTTCGGCCCCTTATTCAGGGGCTCAAGCTATTACCAGCAAGAACAATCCTCATCCAGACTTGAACTCGAAACACCCGGAGGCGAACGGTTTAACTAATAAGTGCACCAGTCTTGAATCCATGCGTCGGTGGAAACAATGCCGGCGTGTTGCATGTATTAGCTCTGAACTTAGCGAGTGATTGCCTTGCAGCTGTCATACTGAGCGTAGAGCGTGATTATCGCTCACTTGAACCATGTTGAATGGCTCTTTGGTGTAGGGTAAGGCACCAATTTGTTGGGGCGTAACGGTCACCACCAACTTAAGACTTGCTTATAGGTATTTCAACGTTTTCAACTCTTAAATCGACCGTGTTTCATTATCATCTCTTCTTCTTATTAAATGCATCGAGTTCGTTCCATTGGGTAGTTCGCGTGGCGAACGGTTTGATGCAGCCCCCCGGGGGGGACCACGGCACTTTACACCGGGCATGGTGTATGCGCAACCTACAGATCACCAATATATTTGTGATCGATAATGCACACTTCTTACACGACTGACCAGTCGACAGCGCTGCCTTCCTATTATGCGTGTGTAAACCGATGTTGGGCTGCTCAACATCTTTCACGGTTACATCACTTGCACCCGAACCCATGGTGCCGATTTGGTAATATGTTGTACATGGTCTCAAGATGTACGCTTCGACCCCTTATTCAGGGGCTCAAGCTATTACCAGCAAGATCAATCCTCATCCAGACTTGAACTCGAAACACCCGGAGGCGAACGGTTTAACTAATAAGTGCACCAGTCTTGAATCCATGCGTCGGTGGAAACAATGCCGGCGTGTTGCATGTATTAGCTCTGAACTTAGCGAGTGATTGCCTTGTAGCTGTCGAACTGAGCGTAGAATGTGATTATCGCTCACTTGAAAGGGTCAAGCCCTTTCGAGTCGTCCGGTTTTTACGCCAGACGACTCGGTTCACCATCTTTCGGGAAGGGACCGTCTCGGTCGCAAGCTGCTCCGGTCCCCAAACAACCTGCGACAAATGATAGGAAATGCCGACATCAATACGTGTTCAGTTTGGTTTATCGCTCATAGGTCTTTTTGACCATCGATCCCTGATTATAACTCTCAATTAAACAGTCAGGAGAGTAAGGCATGCCCATCGATATCTCATCGACAGGCGATACCGCAAGAACGGCCAACGACACATCAGGTGATCGATTATTGCTACGACTTTTGCTTAATCGTTTCCACTCCTTAGAGAAAGAAACCCCCGGGGACCGTCTCGGTCGCAAGCTGCTCCGGTCCCTAAACAACCTGCGACAAATGATAGGAAATGCCGACATCAATATGTGTTCAGTTTGGTTTATCGCTCATTGGTCTGTTTGACCATCGATCCCTGATTAAACTCTCAGTAATCCAGTCGGGAGAGTAAGGCATGCCCATCGATATCTCATCGACAGGCGATACCGCTTGAACGGCCAACGACACATCAGAGGATCGTATCTTGCTACAACTTTTGCTTAATCGTTTCTTCTCCTTGGAGAAAGAAACCCCCGGGGACCGTCTCGGTCGCAAGCTGCTCCGGTCCCTAAACAACCTGCGACAAATGATAGGAAATGCCGACATCAATACGTGTTCAGTTTGGTTTATCGCTCATAGGTCTGTTTGACCATCGATCCCTGATTAATACTCTCAATTAGAAGGTCGGTAGAGTAAGGCATGCCCATCGATATCTCATCGACAGGCGATACCGCATGAACGGCCAACGACACATCAGAGGATCGTATCTTGCTACAACTCTTGCTTAATAGTTTCCACTCCTTGGAGAAAGAAACCCCCGGGGACCGTCTCGGCCGCAAGTTGCTCCGGTCCCTAAACAACCTGCGGCATCAAATGATAGGAAAAGCCGACATCAATACGTGTTCAGTTTGGTTTATCGCTCATAGGTCTGTTTGACCATCGATCCTAGAATTCAACTTTCGAGTAAGGCATGCCCGTCGATATCTCATCGATAGGCGATACCGGTAGAACGGCCAACGACACACATCTAGGATCGCATTTACTCTTCCTTGGATGGATAACCAATACCCTAGGACCGTTTCATCGCGAGCTGCTCCGGTCCTCAAACAACTCGCGAACCACCGATAGGATGATATTAGGAATGGCCGACTTTCATCCTTTAACTCTCAGTTCTGCTTACCAAAACATAGGTACTTGGACCTTAAAGACCACTATATGTTCCCCGATCGGGGGCAATCGGAACGTCTATCCATCATCAACATCGTTTCACTCATTCCGAACCACCAAATTGGACAGACAGTACCATATTCACCAACCGATTGCTTCAACTTCGCAAACTGTATGGTAAGTTCTACTAATTTCACATCTTACCATCGACTAATAGTGCATAAATCCACTTGGAAATCACTTTTCCTTGGTCCTCGGACCTTCTACGACAACGTCCAACAAATATCCGAAGTCGTTTCCCAACTTAGACCAAGCATTTCGTATCTTTACTTCTAATCGATTTTTTCTCTCATAATTGACGATCAAAATCTAAAAACCACATTTTGAGCCAGAAGCAGTCGTCCGATCGTCCTGGGGGTAGTCTCAATCGATTTAGAAGGGCCCAATTCATAAAGATACGTACTCAGTCAAATTCATGCTTCTGGCTCACCTACCCCCTATATAGAAAACGAAAGCGTACAGGCGTGGAAAACGTGCCATTTTTCTCCATCACGGACTTTTTTTTTCTCGTTGCACCGACTCTAGTAAAAAAGTGAAATTTTTTACTAGTTACCAACTTTTGCAAATTATCATCGGATATCACTTTTCATGGTCTATAGTAAGTTCTTATCACGTTTTAGTAGTTTTTGAAAAAAAAATTTTTTTGAACTTTTCAAAATTTTTCAAAACAAAGTTTTCGTAGGCGGTTTTGTGTATGGAGGGTTACTAGTCTCGGGGTCACTGTTTGACCAAAAAACCACTATATATCATTCGAAAGGTAATTTCAAGGGCTACAAAAAATTGTTCTACGGCACCCCCCTCCGACGTCTAGTATTCGAGTTATTGGCCAAAAACCATCACTTGAGCGATTTTTCGTTCAGGGTACCCGACTCTAGTAAAAAAGTGAAATTTTTCTCGATTGACCAAGTGTTGCAAATGACCATCGGATTTCACTTTTTATGGTCTATAGTGAGTTCTGATCACGATTTGGTACTTTTTGAAAAAATTTTTTTGACGCACTTTTCAAAATTTTGCAAAACCAAAACTTTTTAGGCGGTTTTGTGTATGGAGGGTTACTAGTCTCGGGGTCACTGTTTGACCAAAAAACCACTATATATCATTCGAAAGGTAATTTCAAGGGCTACAAAAAATTGTTCTACGGCACCCCCCTCCGACGTCTAGTATTCGAGTTATTGGCCAAAAACCGCAACTATAGCGGTTTTTCGTACAGGGTACCCGACTCTAGTAAAATGATGCGATTTTTACTAGTCTAGGAACTTTTTGGTCAAAAAATCAAGTATATGTCATTCGATAGATAATTTCAAGGGCTACCAAAAATTGTTCCACGACACCCCCCTGCGACGTCTAGTATTCGAGTTATTAGCCAAAAACCGCAACTTAAGCGGTTTTTCGTCCAGGGTACCCGACTCTAGTAAAATGATGCGATTTTTACTAGTCTAGGGAACTTTTTGGCCAAAAATCAAGTATATGTCATTCGATAGATAATTTCAAGGGCTACCAAAAATTGTTCCACGACACCCCCCTGCGACGTCTAGTATTCGAGTTATTAGCCAAAAACCGCAATTATAGCGGTTTTTCGTCCAGGGTACCCGACTCTAGTAAAATGATGCGATTTTTACTAGTCTAGGGAACTTTTTGGCCAAAAATCAAGTATATGTCATTCGATAGATAATTTCAAGGGCTACCAAAAATTGTTCCACGACACCCCCCTGCGACGTCTAGTATTCGAGTTATTAGCCAAAAACCGCAATTATAGCGGTTTTTCGTCCAGGGTACCCGACTCTAGTAAAATGATGCGATTTTTACTAGTCTAGGGAACTTTTTGGCCAAAAAATCAAGTATATGTCAATCGATAGATAATTTCAAGGGCTACCAAAAATTGTTCTAAGACACCCCCCTGCGACGTCTAGTATTCGAGTTATGGGCCAAAAACCATTCATACTTGAGCATTTTGCTCATTTTGCCTGTACGGGTACCGAGGACTAGTAAAATCAGGCCAATTTTACTAGAGTAGGGGTCCTTTTTGGTCAAAAAAACAACTTTTGCTCGTTCGATAGGGAATCGATAGGGCAACAAAAAATCGTTCTACGACCCCCCCTTCCGATGTCTAGTATTCGAGTTATGGGCCAAAAACAGTTTATAGTTAATTTTTCACTCGATTTTTCACCAAGTATCGCACATTACTCCGGTTCTATGCATTGGATCGTCAATCTTTAAGATTTTATGGGTAGTTCCAACTGTTTGCTACATTTCATCCATACATCACCAACCGATTCAATGTCTGTGCTAGAAGTTATTAGAGGAATAAAACAATTTACCCTTGGCTTTGGACCGTACAATTTTACCCATTTTTGGCCCATATTTGCCCCATAGCTCCGCCGGTATCCAAGATATGGCCACACTTTCTTCTGGCCATGGGTAGATGGCACTTGTGGCTAGATTTCTTCCATGCACCACTAATCGCTACCATGTCTGTGGCCGGAGCTATTCACGAAAGCGCCTCGCGCACTTGGTCGGATTTTTGGTCCAACTTGCACCATTTTTGGCCCATATTTGCCCCATAGCTCCGCCGGTATCCAAGATATGGCCACACTTTCTTCTGGCCATGGCTAGATGGCACTTGTGGCTAGATTTCTTCCATGCACCACTAATCGCTACCATGTCTGTGGCCGGAGCTATTCGACGAACAACCATCGCATTTACCTAGGTACTTTTTCGGATTTTTGGTCCAACTTGCACCATTTTTGGCCCGTATTTGCCCCATAGCTCCGCCGGTATCCAAGATATGGCCACACTTTCTTCTGGCCATGGGTAGATGGCACTTGTGGCTAGATTTCTTCCATGCACCACTAATCGCTACCATGTCTGTGGCCGGAGCTATTCACGAAAGCGCCTCGCGCACTTGGTCGGATTTTTGGTCCACCTGGCACCATTGTTGGCCCGTATTTGCCCCATAGCTCCGCCGGTATCCAAGATATGGCCACACTTTGTTCTGGCCATGGGTAGATGGCACTTGTGGCTAGATTTCTTCCATGCACCACTAATCGCTACCATGTCTCTGGCCGGAGCTATTCGACGAACAACCATCGCATTTACCTAGGTACTTTTTCGGATTTTTGGTCCAACTTGCACCATTTTTGGCCCATATTTGCCCCATAGCTCCGCCGGTATCCAAGATATGGCCACACTTTCTTCTGGCCATGGGTAGATGGCACTTGTGGCTAGATTTCTTCCATGCACCACTAATCGCTACCATGTCTGTGGCCGGAGCTATTCACGAAAGCGCCTCGCGCACTTGGTCGGATTTTTGGTCCACCTGGCACCATTGTTGGCCCGTATTTGCCCCATAGCTCCGCCGGTATCCAAGATATGGCCACACTTTCTTCTGGCCATGGGTAGATGGCACTTGTGGCTAGATTTCTTCCATGCACCACTAATCGCTACCATGTCTCTGGCCGGAGCTATTCGACGAACAACCATCGCATTTACCTAGGTACTTTTTCGGATTTTTGGTCCAACTTGCACCATTTTTGGCCCATATTTGCCCCATAGCTCCGCCGGTATCCAAGATATGGCCACACTTTCTTCTGGCCATGGGTAGATGGCACTTGTGGCTAGATTTCTTCCATGCACCACTAATCGCTACCATGTCTGTGGCCGGAGCTATTCACGAAAGCGCCTCGCGCACTTGGTCGGATTTTTGGTCCACCTGGCACCATTGTTGGCCCGTATTTGCCCCATAGCTCCGCCGGTATCCAAGATATGGCCACACTTTGTTCTGGCCATGGGTAGATGGCACTTGTGGCTAGATTTCTTCCATGCACCACTAATCGCTACCATGTCTCTGGCCGGAGCTATTCGACGAACAACCATCGCATTTACCTAGGTACTTTTTCGGATTTTTGGTCCAACTTGCACCATTTTTGGCCCATATTTGCCCCATAGCTCCGCCGGTATCCAAGATATGGCCACACTTTCTTCTGGCCATGGGTAGATGGCACTTGTGGCTAGATTTCTTCCATGCACCACTAATCGCTACCATGTCTGTGGCCGGAGCTATTCACGAAAGCGCCTCGCGCACTTGGTCGGATTTTTGGTCCACCTGGCACCATTGTTGGCCCGTATTTGCCCCATAGCTCCGCCGGTATCCAAGATATGGCCACACTTTCTTCTGGCCATGGGTAGATGGCACTTGTGGCTAGATTTCTTCCATGCACCACTAATCGCTACCATGTCTCTGGCCGGAGCTATTCGACGAACAACCATCGCATTTACCTAGGTACTTTTTCGGATTTTTGGTCCAACTTGCACCATTTTTGGCCCATATTTGCCCCATAGCTCCGCCGGTATCCAAGATATGGCCACACTTTCTTCTGGCCATGGGTAGATGGCACTTGTGGCTAGATTTCTTCCATGCACCACTAATCGCTACCATGTCTGTGGCCGGAGCTATTCACGAAAGCGCCTCGCGCACTTGGTCGGATTTTTGGTCCACCTGGCACCATTGTTGGCCCGTATTTGCCCCATAGCTCCGCCGGTATCCAAGATATGGCCACACTTTGTTCTGGCCATGGGTAGATGGCACTTGTGGCTAGATTTCTTCCATGCACCACTAATCGCTACCATGTCTCTGGCCGGAGCTATTCGACGAACAACCATCGCATTTACCTAGGTACTTTTTCGGATTTTTGGTCCAACTTGCACCATTTTTGGCCCATATTTGCCCCATAGCTCCGCCGGTATCCAAGATATGGCCACACTTTCTTCTGGCCATGGGTAGATGGCACTTGTGGCTAGATTTCTTCCATGCACCACTAATCGCTACCATGTCTGTGGCCGGAGCTATTCGACGAACAACCATCGCATTTACCTAGGTACTTTTTCGGATTTTTGGTCCAACTTGCACCATTTTTGGCCCGTATTTGCCCCATAGCTCCGCCGGTATCCAAGATATGGCCACACTTTCTTCTGGCCATGGGTAGATGGCACTTGTGGCTAGATTTCTTCCATGCACCACTAATCGCTACCATGTCTGTGGCCGGAGCTATTCACGAAAGCGCCTCGCGCACTTGGTCGGATTTTTGGTCCAACTTGCACCATTTTTGGCCCATATTTGCCCCATAGCTCCGCCGGTATCCAAGATATGGCCACACTTTCTTCTGGCCATGGCTAGATGGCACTTGTGGCTAGATTTCTTCCATGCACCACTAATCGCTACCATGTCTGTGGCCGGAGCTATTCGACGAACAACCATCGCATTTACCTAGGTACTTTTTCGGATTTTTGGTCCAACTTGCACCATTTTTGGCCCGTATTTGCCCCATAGCTCCGCCGGTATCCAAGATATGGCCACACTTTCTTCTGGCCATGGGTAGATGGCACTTGTGGCTAGATTTCTTCCATGCACCACTAATCGCTACCATGTCTGTGGCCGGAGCTATTCGACGAACAACCATCGCATTTACCTAGGTACTTTTTCGGATTTTTGGTCCAACTTGCACCATTTTTGGCCCGTATTTGCCCCATAGCTCCGCCGGTATCCAAGATATGGCCACACTTTCTTCTGGCCATGGGTAGATGGCACTTGTGGCTAGATTTCTTCCATGCACCACTAATCGCTACCATGTCTGTGGCCGGAGCTATTCGACGAACAACCATCGCATTTACCTAGGTACTTTTTCGGATTTTTGGTCCAACTTGCACCATTTTTGGCCCGTATTTGCCCCATAGCTCCGCCGGTATCCAAGATATGGCCACACTTTCTTCTGGCCATGGGTAGATGGCACTTGTGGCTAGATTTCTTCCATGCACCACTAATCGCTACCATGTCTGTGGCCGGAGCTATTCACGAAAGCGCCTCGCGCACTTGGTCGGATTTTTGGTCCAACTTGCACCATTTTTGGCCCATATTTGCCCCATAGCTCCGCCGGTATCCAAGATATGGCCACACTTTCTTCTGGCCATGGGTAGATGGCACTTGTGGCTAGATTTCTTCCATGCACCACTAATCGCTACCATGTCTGTGGCCGGAGCTATTCGACGAACAACCATCGCATTTACCTAGGTACTTTTTCGGATTTTTGGTCCAACTTGCACCATTTTTGGCCCGTATTTGCCCCATAGCTCCGCCGGTATCCAAGATATGGCCACACTTTCTTCTGGCCATGGGTAGATGGCACTTGTGGCTAGATTTCTTCCATGCACCACTAATCGCTACCATGTCTGTGGCCGGAGCTATTCACGAAAGCGCCTCGCGCACTTGGTCGGATTTTTGGTCCAACTTCACCATTTTTGGCCCATATTTGCCCCATAGCTCCGCCGGTATCCAAGATAGCGCCACACTTTCTTCTGGCCATGGGTAGATGGCACTTGTGGCTAGATTTCTTCCATGCACCACTAATCGCTACCATGTCTGTGGCCGGAGCTATTCACGAAAGCGTCTCGCGCACTTGGTCGGATTTTTGGTCCAACTTGCACCATTTTTGGCCCGTATTTGCACCATAGCTCCGCCGGTATCCAAGATATGGCCACACTTTCTTCTGGCCATGGGTAGATGGCACTTGTGGCTAGATTTCTTCCATGCACCACTAATCGCTACCATGTCTGTGGCCGGAGCTATTCACGAAAGCGTCTCGCGCACTTGGTCGGATTTTTTTCCAACTTGCACCATTTTTGGCCCGTATTTGCACCATAGCTCCGCCGGTATCCAAGATATGGCCACACTTTCTTCTGGCCATGGGTAGATGGCACTTGTGGCTAGATTTCTTCCATGCACCACTAATCGCTACCATGTCTGTGGCCGGAGCTATTCGACGAACAACCATCGCATTTACCTAGGTACTTTTTCGGATTTTTGGTCCAACTTGCACCATTTTTGGCCCATATTTGCCCCATAGCTCCGCCGGTATCCAAGATATGGCCACACTTTCTTCTGGCCATGGGTAGATGGCACTTGTGGCTAGATTTCTTCCATGCACCACTAATCGCTACCATGTCTGTGGCCGGAGCTATTCACGAAAGCGCCTCGCGCACTTGGTCGGATTTTTGGTCCAACTTCACCATTTTTGGCCCATATTTGCCCCATAGCTCCGCCGGTATCCAAGATAGCGCCACACTTTCTTCTGGCCATGGGTAGATGGCACTTGTGGCTAGATTTCTTCCATGCACCACTAATCGCTACCATGTCTGTGGCCGGAGCTATTCACGAAAGCGTCTCGCGCACTTGGTCGGATTTTTGGTCCAACTTGCACCATTTTTGGCCCATATTTGCCCCATAGCTCCGCCGGTATCCAAGATATGGCCACACTTTCTTCTGGCCATGGGTAGATGGCACTTGTGGCTAGATTTCTTCCATGCACCACTAATCGCTACCATGTCTGTGGCCGGAGCTATTCACGAAAGCGTCTCGCGCACTTGGTCGGATTTTTGGTCCAACTTGCACCATTTTTGGCCCGTATTTGCACCATAGCTCCGCCGGTATCCAAGATATGGCCACACTTTGTTCTGGCCATGGGTAGATGGCACTTGTGGCTAGATTTCTTCCATGCACCACTAATCGCTACCATGTCTCTGGCCGGAGCTATTCGACGAACAACCATCGCATTTACCTAGGTACTTTTTCGGATTTTTGGTCCAACTTGCACCATTTTTGGCCCATATTTGCCCCATAGCTCCGCCGGTATCCAAGATATGGCCACACTTTCTTCTGGCCATGGGTAGATGGCACTTGTGGCTAGATTTCTTCCATGCACCACTAATCGCTACCATGTCTGTGGCCGGAGCTATTCACGAAAGCGTCTCGCGCACTTTGTCGGATTTTTGGTCCAACTTGCACCATTTTTGGCCCATATTTGCCCCATAGCTCCGCCGGTATCCAAGATATGGCCACACTTTCTTCTGGCCATGGGTAGATGGCACTTGTGGCTAGATTTCTTCCATGCACCACTAATCGCTACCATGTCTGTGGCCGGAGCTATTCGACGAACAACCATCGCATTTACCTAGGTACTTTTTCGGATTTTTGGTCCAACTTGCACCATTTTTGGCCCATATTTGCCCCATAGCTCCGCCGGTATCCAAGATATGGCCACACTTTCTTCTGGCCATGGGTAGATGGCACTTGTGGCTAGATTTCTTCCATGCACCACTAATCGCTACCATGTCTGTGGCCGGAGCTATTCACGAAAGCGCCTCGCGCACTTGGTCGGATTTTTGGTCCAACTTCACCATTTTTGGCCCATATTTGCCCCATAGCTCCGCCGGTATCCAAGATATGGCCACACTTTCTTCTGGCCATGGCTAGATGGCACTTGTGGCTAGATTTCTTCCATGCACCACTAATCGCTACCATGTCTGTGGCCGGAGCTATTCACGAAAGCGTCTCGCGCACTTGGTCGGATTTTTGGTCCAACTTGCACCATTTTTGGCCCGTATTTGCACCATAGCTCCGCCGGTATCCAAGATATGGCCACACTTTCTTCTGGCCATGGGTAGATGGCACTTGTGGCTAGATTTCTTCCATGCACCACTAATCGCTACCATGTCTGTGGCCGGAGCTATTCGACGAACAACCATCGCATTTACCTAGGTACTTTTTCGGATTTTTGGTCCAACTTGCACCATTTTTGGCCCGTATTTGCCCCATAGCTCCGCCGGTATCCAAGATATGGCCACACTTTCTTCTGGCCATGGGTAGATGGCACTTGTGGCTAGATTTCTTCCATGCACCACTAATCGCTACCATGTCTGTGGCCGGAGCTATTCGACGAACAACCATCGCATTTACCTAGGTACTTTTTCGGATTTTTGGTCCAACTTGCACCATTTTTGGCCCATATTTGCCCCATAGCTCCGCCGGTATCCAAGATATGGCCACACTTTCTTCTGGCCATGGGTAGATGGCACTTGTGGCTAGATTTCTTCCATGCACCACTAATCGCTACCATGTCTGTGGCCGGAGCTATTCACGAAAGCGCCTCGCGCACTTGGTCGGATTTTTGGTCCAACTTCACCATTTTTGGCCCATATTTGCCCCATAGCTCCGCCGGTATCCAAGATAGCGCCACACTTTCTTCTGGCCATGGGTAGATGGCACTTGTGGCTAGATTTCTTCCATGCACCACTAATCGCTACCATGTCTGTGGCCGGAGCTATTCACGAAAGCGTCTCGCGCACTTGGTCGGATTTTTGGTCCAACTTGCACCATTTTTGGCCCATATTTGCCCCATAGCTCCGCCGGTATCCAAGATATGGCCACACTTTCTTCTGGCCATGGGTAGATGGCACTTGTGGCTAGATTTCTTCCATGCACCACTAATCGCTACCATGTCTGTGGCCGGAGCTATTCACGAAAGCGACTCGCGCACTTGGTCGGATTTTTGGTCCAACTTGCACCATTTTTGGCCCGTATTTGCACCATAGCTCCGCCGGTATCCAAGATATGGCCACACTTTCTTCTGGCCATGGGTAGATGGCACTTGTGGCTAGATTTCTTCCATGCACCACTAATCGCTACCATGTCTGTGGCCGGAGCTATTCGACGAACAACCATCGCATTTACCTAGGTACTTTTTCGGATTTTTGGTCCAACTTGCACCATTTTTGGCCCGTATTTGCCCCATAGCTCCGCCGGTATCCAAGATATGGCCACACTTTCTTCTGGCCATGGGTAGATGGCACTTGTGGCTAGATTTCTTCCATGCACCACTAATCGCTACCATGTCTGTGGCCGGAGCTATTCAAGAAAGCGCCTCGCGCACTTGGTCGGATTTTTGGTCCAACTAGCACCATTTTTGGCCCATATTTGCCCCATAGCTCCGCCGGTATCCAAGATATGGCCACACTTTCTTCTGGCCATGGGTAGATGGCACTTGTGGCTAGATTTCTTCCATGCACCACTAATCGCTACCATGTCTGTGGCCGGAGCTATTCACGAAAGCGCCTCGCGCACTTGGTCGGGTTTTTGGTCTTACTGGCACCATTTTTGGCCCGTATTTGCCCCATAGCTCCGCCGGCATCCAAGATAGCGCCACACTTTCTTCTGGCCATGGGTAGATGGCACTTGTGGCTAGATTTCTTCCATGCACCACTAATCGCTACCATGTCTGTGGCCGGAGCTATTCGACGAACAACCTGCGCATTTACCTAGGTACTTTTTCGGATTTTTGGTCCAACTTGCACCATTTTTGGCCCATATTTGCCCCATAGCTCCGCCGGTATCCAAGATATGGCCACACTTTCTTCTGGCCATGGGTAGATGGCACTTGTGGCTAGATTTCTTCCATGCACCACTAATCGCTACCATGTCTGTGGCCGGAGCTATTCGACGAACAACCTGCGCATTCACCTTCTCGTTGCACTTCTTCGGGAATTTGGTGCAACCAAGTTTTCACTATAACTTGGTCATTTTCCGTCCATCGGACATGCGGTTTTGGGTGTCGATACTTGACACCGCACGCTACAATATGTTTCTCCACGACCATGTGGTCCGATGCTTCCAACAGGAGCTATTCGAGGAGTACCGATTTTTCACCATTAAAAATGCTCAATTTTGCACCAACTTTTGCCTATAACTCAGGCTGTATCGATCGGATCTTCAATCTTGAAAAAGTTTTGGATAGGTGGCACCAAATGCTACATTTCGTTCTTCCACGTCAACTTTGTCCGATGTCTAGCAAAAAAGTTATTCGCGAACCAAGTCCAGAACCCATGCAATGGCTGCCCTCATTGCATACATCACGGCGGTTAACTCTCGTTACTCTATACCGTGGACTTGGTACTTTTTCAGGCATTCGTTGCTACTTCTCGGTTCATGATATTCGTTTACGGTCTTCACTAGGGCATTTGGTGCTCCTTATCGGTTCATGATATTCGTTTACGGTCTTCACTAGGGCATTTGGTGCTCCTTCTCGGTTCATGATATTCGTTTACGGTCTTCACTAGGGCATTTGGTGCTCCTTATCGGTTCATGATATTCGTTTACGGTCTTCACTAGGGCATTTGGTAATGGGCTTCCCATCTTTCTACTGATCGATCCATACTCACTTGCGTGCACCTAGCCTAGGAAGGTTTCCTTGGGCTTCCCATCTTTCTACTGATCGATCCATACTCACTTGCGTGCACCTAGCCTAGGAAGGTTTCCTATGGCTTCCCATCTTTCTACTGATCGATCCATACTCACTTGCGTGCACCTAGCCTAGGAAGGTTTCCTATGGCTTCCCATCTTTCTACTGATCGATCCATACTCACTTGCGTGCACCTAGCCTAGGAAGGTTTCCTATGGCTTCCCATCTTTCTGCTGATCGATCCATACTCACTTGCGTGCACCTAGCCTAGGAAGGTTTCCTATGGCTTCCCATCTTTCTACTGATCGATCCATACTCACTTGCGTGCACCTAGCCTAGGAAGGTTTCCTATGGCTTCCCATCTTTCTACTGATCGATCCATACTCACTTGCGTGCACCTAGCCTAGGAAGGTTTCCTATGGCTTCCCATCTTTCTACTGATCGATCCATACTCACTTGCGTGCACCTAGCCTAGGAAGGTTTCCTTGGGCTTCCCATCTTTCTACTGATCGATCCATACTCACTTGCGTGCACCTAGCCTAGGAAGGTTTCCTTGGGCTTCCCATCTTTCTACTGATCGATCCATACTCACTTGCGTGCACCTAGCCTAGGAAGGTTTCCTATGGCTTCCCATCTTTCTACTGATCGATCCATACTCACTTGCGTGCACCTAGCCTAGGAAGGTTTCCTTGGGCTTCCCATCTTTCTACTGATCGATCCATACTCACTTGCGTGCACCTAGCCTAGGAAGGTTTCCTTGGGCTTCCCATCTTTCTACTGATCGATCCATACTCACTTGCGTGCACCTAGCCTAGGAAGGTTTCCTATGGCTTCCCATCTTTCTACTGATCGATCCATACTCACTTGCGTGCACCTAGCCTAGGAAGGTTTCCTTGGGCTTCCCATCTTTCTACTGATCGATCCATACTCACTTGCGTGCACCTAGCCTAGGAAGGTTTCCTTGGGCTTCCCATCTTTCTACTGATCGATCCATACTCACTTGCGTGCACCTAGCCTAGGAAGGTTTCCTATGGCTTCCCATCTTTCTACTGATCGATCCATACTCACTTGCGTGCACCTAGCCTAGGAAGGTTTCCCTTTGGTACCGACTTCCATCTACGCACTCGATATAACCTAGGTACTTGGTACCGATGTTGGTTAACACTCAAGCATTTCTTGCAACCTTGGGCCATGGTACCAATTTTCACTTCTTAGGTACGTTTATGGGCCCGCATTAATCCAATATCGCTCCGATGGCCTTTCGCATTATTTCATCCGATAGCCCTTGCCAAAAGCTACCAAAAGTTCCTCCACGGCCATGTGCTCCGACGCTTAGTTTAGGAAATATTCGAAAAAATTCAAAATAGGAAGCATTTTCTTATTGGAAAATCACCTTAAATCGATGGCCATTTTTTGGGCAAAAACTTTAACGTCTTCCCGACTTTGCGGGAATTGCGAATTTTAGGCACCCAGAGAAAATCTTTTACTTTAAGGGGGCGGCCGCGAAGTTGCCCAAAGTCTCGGACACAAAAATTCTCAAGTTCCCCACTCTAGTAAATCGCCCTATGAGTATCTCCTGGCCCGCGAGCTCTGCGAGCGGGCCAGCTTCGGCGATTTTTGCCTTTTCGCCTAGGCGGTTCTTCTACGAAATTGGTCCACAGCTTTTGCTCAGAAAGCTAGCATTTGTTGCAACAGTTAGGTACTTGGTACCACATTTTGGTATCCATTTGGGCATTTGTGGCAACTACTCGGTACTTTGGCCCACATTTCGCTCTACTCGGGCTTCTATGGTGGTACTTGTCGGTACTTCTGGCCAACTTAGGCCAATTGGGTGCAACTTGTGGGTACTCTGTGGGTACTTTAGGGCGTATTGTGTCTTTCGGGTGAACCTTCGCTATACCTCATGGGTACTGATGGCCAACTTAGGAACATTCAGTGCAACCTTTGGGCCTAAGGAAATTTGTCCAACTCTTTGGACTTAGAAAATTTTCTGGACTTAGAAAATTTTTTGGACTTGTAAAAATTTTCAAATGTTCAATTTGGCCCACATTTCGCTCTACTCGGGCCTCTATGGTGCTACTTGGCGGTACTTTTGGCCAACTTAGGCCAATTGGGTGCTCTTTGTGGATACTCTATCGGTACTTTTGGCCAACTTAGGCCAATTGGGTGCTATATGTGGGTGCTCTATCGGTACTTTTGGCCAACTTAGGCCAATTGGGTGCTCTTTGTGGATACTCTATCGGTACTTTTGGCCATGTTAGGCCCATTCGGTGCTATTTGTGGGTACTCTATCAGTACTTTTGGCCAACTTAGGCCAACTCAGTGCTACTTGTGGGTACTCTATCGGTACTTTTGGCCAACATAGGCCAATTGGGTGCTACTTGTGGGTGCTCTATCGGTACTTTTGGCCAACTTAGGCCAACTGGGTGCTATTTGTGGGTACTCTATCGGTACTTTTGGCCAACTTAGGCCAACTCAGTGCTTCTTGTGGGTACTCTATCGGTACTTTTGGCCAACTTAGGCCCATTCGGTGCTATTTGTGGGTACTCTATCGGTACTTTTGGCCAACTTAGGCCAACTCAGTGCTATTTGTGGGTACTCTATCGGTACTTTTGGCCAACTTAGGCCAATTGGGTGCTCTTTGTGGGTGCTCTATCGGTACTTTGGGACATATTATGTCCTTCGGGTGAACCTTCTCGATACCTCATGGGTACTTGTGGCCAACTTAGGAAAATTCAGTGCAACCTATGGGCCTTTGGAAATTGTTCCAACACTTTGGACTTAGAAAATTTTCTGGACTTAGAAAATTTTTTGGACTTAGAAAAATTTTCAACTTCGGTATCTTCTTCATCATGTTCCATTTTGTGGGACTTAGAAAATTTTCTGGACTTAGAAAATTTTTTGGACTTAGGAAATTTTTCAACAGTTGTAAAATTTTTGTTCCTTCTTTGAAGAAGAATACTTTCCACTATTAGCTTCTTTCTCTTTTTCTTCTTAGTTGTCTTCTTATTTTCGGTCCGAGAGCGCCGACACTTGTAAAATTATCTAAGTCCGAAGACTTTTGGAATGAACCAAAAGTCAACGAACACAATACATCAACCCTATCAACATCAAGTGGCAACCCGAAGGAAGCGCAGCGGCCAGCCCATGTACAACGCGAAGTTGTAGCATGCAACCGACCAACCGCTAACCTCCAACGGCACTCAATGTATTCGTTACACATGGGCGCACCTGCACCACACTGTCGTGACCATCCAACGAGCCGTCGGTTCGGTCGTGTGTTACAAGCACCCCATCACATAGGCATAGAGTCACCACACAGTGTTCTTCAACACTCTCGTCACATGGTGCAAGTCACGGTACGCACCACCAATGTGCACTGGTTGGCCAATTCCAGCACACACGGGGCGCGCACGCGCAAGCACTAACCACCAAGCATGGGTCGCCTGAGAGGATCGATGCGAACGCATCTCTACAACTTGAAGCTCCCAGCCTGTAGTCCCGTCGTTTGCGGGCGG
>NW_026045155.1:35000-67500 GCF_943734845.2 Anopheles funestus
AATGACTAGTAGGCTTAACTCTTTGTATGTCTGCACCACAGTTCCCGTTCGTTCCGTGCCGTGGCCGGATACGTATTGCACATCGGTATACCTGTCGCTACTCAGGCAACTCGTGTGCGTGGATTGGATCGAGCTCATGGGGTGTGTAGAGATTCCATGTTATAATTGCAAGTCCATATCCACTTTATAGGTTAAAGTCATAAGTTGTGATTGCACAACCATACTTCATAAGAGTTTAATAACTCTTCAACTAACTTTCGTTCTGGTGTCTTGGTATCAAATCGCGTAAGACACAAGATTCTACTGGCCAAATAGAATCTAGCACATTGGTTAACCTGGCGCCGCAGTCAACTCATGTGCTTGGATCGGATCGAGCTATTGAGTATTGGGCCTGCATACTCGCTCATCCGTATCCTTTGTGTACCGCCCCATGGCCCCGTCCTTAGAGTTAATGACTAATAGGCTTAACTCTTGTTTGTCTGCACCACAGTTCCCGTTCGTTCCGTGCCGTAGCCGGATACGTATTGCACAGTAGTAGACACCGTAATCTGACGTATCTAACACACCACTATTGTAACTCGTCGTCCAAGGACCTTTCAAGTGCCTGATGGCCAGGGGAGCTCTTACACGGCACGGAGACACAGTGATGCTCGCCCATCAAAGTGTACAACGATCGAGTTTGCTTAAGTGTCTGGGTACCTACACACCAGACACAATGCAATGGCCATGGATCCACACAAGGCACATCACATGCAGAAAGCTTCACCAGATTATGACACATACCACACTCTTGTAACTCGTCGTCGAAGGGGCGTTCAAAGTGCCTTACGGCTAGGGGGGATCTAGCACGGCACGGAGACACAGTGATGGTTGCCCATCAAAGTGTACAACGATCGAGTTTGCTTTCCGCGCAAGCGTTCTAAGTGTCTGGGTACCTACACACCAGACACAATGCAATGGCCACGGATCCACACAAGGCACATCACATGCAGAAAGCTTCACCAGATTATGACACATACCACACTCTTGTAACTCGTCGTCGAAGGGGCGTTCAAAGTGCCTTACGGCTAGGGGGGATCTAGCACGGCACGGAGACACAGTGATGGTCACCCATCAAAGTGTACAACGATCGAGTTTGCTTTCCGCGCAAGCGTTCTAAGTGTCTGGGTATCTAAGCACCAGACACAATGCAATGGCCACGGATCCACACAAGGCACATCACATGCAGAAAGCTTCACCAGATTCTGACACATACCACACACATGCAACTCGTCGTCGAAGGGGCGTTCAAGTGCCTTACGGCTAGGGGAGATCTAGCTCGGCACGGAGACACAGTGATGGTCACCCATCAAAGTGTACAACGAACGAGTTGGCTTTCAACAAATTCTGACACATAGCAAGCGAGCGACCGAGCTACACCGAAGGCAGCCCATGGTTGGTCACTCGCGGACGATCATCAGTAATGATCCTTCCGCAGGTTCACCTACGGAAACCTTGTTACGACTTTTACTTCCTCTAAATCATCAAGTTCGGTCAACTTCAGCCATGCCAGCTGCAGCTCACGAAGGAACCGCGGAAGGTAAGCCTCCAGAAACCTCACTAAATAATCCATCGGTAGTAGCGACGGGCGGTGTGTACAAAGGGCAGGGACGTAATCAGCACTAGCTAATGACTAGTGCTTACTAGAAATTCCAGGTTCATGGGGACCGTTGCAGTCCCCAATCCCGACTAGATGGGCATTTTAGTGATTTCCCGTTCCTCTCGGAATGGGGGCGCCTATTGGCGAGAACACGCTGCGACCCACATTGTAGCACGCGTGCAGCCCAGAACATCTAAGGGCATCACGGACCTGTTATCGCTCATTCTCAGCTTGCTAAACACAAGTTGTCCCGCTAAGCAGGGCAAACGTAGCCGACGACCGCCCGTGAAGGCGCCGCCCGGCTGTAACGTCAGGTGCGCCCGGAGGCGCACTGCTGACAGCGTTCTAGTTAGCATGTTTGAGTCACGTTCGTTATCGGAATTAACCAGACAAATCATTCCACGAACTAAGAACGGCCATGCACCACTACCCTTAAATTTGAGAAAGAGCTATCAATCTGTCTTACCTCGATAAGTTTGGACCTGGTAAATTTTCCCGTGTTGAGTCAAATTAAGCCGCAAGCTCCACTTCTTTTTTTTTTTTTTAATACTCAAGGATTTTATTCAGTGTAAGTTCTTAAAGTACCTTACATTATAATCCCCATCTCCCTCTCCTGGACCCGTTCCCTAGCGGGGCTTGGAGCCAGGAGTATCTAACGCCGGATCATGGCATCGCCTTTATTGTTACATTTTAATTTCGCATAACATTTCAATCCAAAACGCAATTCTTTCGCAATTCTTCACGCAATTTTCGTTCGCTTTCCCATCTAGCTCATCAAGCCCATCAAGCCCATATCCCCCACCTACTTAACGACCGGAGGTTGTTGCTTCTGTGACGGCGGCCAGGGAGTCCGCGGATAACGCCTCACGCGCTCCCTGGTTCGATGGCACCCTACGTGACGCTCGGCGTATTCGCTCCATTTCACGCCTTCTCATGCGCCGTCTGATGACCTCAGCTTCCGAAGGGGCCGACCTACTTCTTCGGCTTCTACCTCTTGGGACTGGTGGCAGAGTCCCTTCTCTGGCGCGTTGACGGTACACACGTTGCAGGAACAGTCTCCGCTCATGCCGCGCTCTTATCAGCCTCGGAGAAGGAGGCCGTCCGCGTCCTCTCGTGGGGATGGGTGGTGGAGCTTCGCCAGCTGCCTCCGCCCTTACCGCCGCCATCAGGATGTTGTTCTCACGTTCCCGCTCGGCTGCTGCCAATGCGGATGCAAGGCGCACTTCCGCCCGTTCTTCCTCCCTCCAGCGACTTCTTCTGGTCCGTCTAGCTCGACCTCGATTGGACCGGAAGAGTTCCGCCACACCGTCAACGGACACCTGCTCGCCTTCTTGAGAACCGGCGTCCTCCGTTGATGCTCCCGTCGGTGGTGCTGCAAGGTGTGCATTGAGGTTGAGCTGCAGCTCGTCCTCTCGCCAAAGCTGCTGCAACACCTTCGTTATTCTACGTGCAGCTTCCTGGATGTTATTCCACCGCTCGGGGCTCTCCAACAGCTTCATACCGAGATTGTCCTCACTAACTGGATCGTTAGTGCCAAAACCCAGCAACTCCACCCGGATCTCGTGAAAGACATCGCACCGGAACAGCACATGAGCCACCGACTCAACCGACCCCGGGCACCGTGGACACTCCGCCGATGGGGCAAAACCGCAGACATGGAGGTATTCCCGGAAGAACCCGTGTCCGGTTAATACCTGCGAGAGGTGGAAATCCACCTCTCCATGCCGCCTACCCATCCACAGGTGCAAGTCCGGGATCATTCGGTGGGCCCAAACCACGTACCGGCTGGCCGTTGGAGCTGCGGCCGCCGCGTCCCACGCTCGCTGCCACTCCTGGAGAGTCCTCTGCCGCTCCTCCAGCCGGATGTCCTTGCGGCTGGCGCCCGGGGCAGCTAGGAGCCTCCGATGGCACCTTGCGTCCTCTCGTACCAGCAGCCTGAACGGCAACAGGCCTGCCAGCACCACTCCCGTCTCGTATGCCACCGACACGAACGAGCTGGTGACACCACGTGCCAAGGGCCTCTGCACCTGGGCCAGCTTCCTCCGGCACCACTGCAAATCCGTCGCCTCAGACCACACGGGGGCAGCATAGCGGATGATGGACTCCGCCACCGCCGCCAACAGCCGACGCTTGGCCACCTGGGGCCCACTGTGGTTCCTCATCACTGAGGTGACCACGCCTACGACGCGGAGGGCTTTAGCCGTCGACAGCTCCACGTGTGGCTTCCACGACAGGTGGTCGTGGATCTGGACCCCCAGATACCGGATCGACTGCCTGCTTTGAATGATGGTGTCCCCGACGCGGAACGGCACCCTCAGCAGGCCTCTCCGCAGACTGGAGATCATTACGCCTTCTGTCTTCTCCGGAGCGAGCTGCAGGTGATGGTTCTGCATCCAATCCGCAATCGCGCCCACCGCCTGTTCGGCCACCGACGCCGCCTCCTCTGGTGTGCAACCCCGTGCCAAGACTGCTATGTCATCCGCATAGCCGATGACGCTGGCCCCTTCAGGAAGCTCGACCCGCAACACGCCGTCATACATGATGTTCCACAGCGTCGGGCCCAGAATGGACCCCTGTGGAACACCTGCAGTCACTCGGCGTGTAACGGGCCCGTCTGCGGTGTCATAGACGAGCTCCCTGTTGGCGAAATAATCCCCCAGGATGTTGCGGAGCTGTCTCGGCACGCCTTTCTCCTCCAGGGCTGCAGCGATGCACTGCCAGCTGGCAGTATTGAACGCATTGCGCACATCAAGCGCCACAACAAGAAGGCAGCGTTTATCTCTGTTGTTAGTGCGGCCAAAAGACATCGCGTGACGGCCCGCATCCACCACCAGCTGGATCGCCTGCACCGTCGAACGGCCCCTCCTGAACCCGTATTGGTTTCCTGCCAGCCTCGGTGATTCCGGATCTTCGATGACGTCATTGATACGCGACAGCAGCAACCGCTCGTACGCCTTCCCCGGGTTGTTTAACAGCAGAATCGGGCGGAAAGATGAAGCGAGCCCTGGCGGCTTACCCGGCTTGGGGATAAGGGCCAGCTTCTGCTTTTTCCACGCATCCGGGAACCGCTCGTTGTTCAAACACTCCTGAAACAGCGTCCTAAAGGTGTCCGGATGCTTCCGAATGGCGGCCGTCAAAGCGGCGTTCGGCACGCCATCGAGCCCCGGAGCCTTCCTCGGGTTCAGCGAGCTTGCGATGTCCAGCAGCTCCTGCACCGTGACGTCCCGAACAGGTTCCTCCTCCCCCCTCTCCAGGACTTGGCCTGGTGACGATGGCCAGTCAACCGGAGGATGCTGGGGGAACAGAGTAGAGACGACGCCCTCTAACACCGACGGATCGCGCTCCCTCGCCGTCCAGCTTCCGCGAAGGCGGCTCAGCACGTTGCGGAACCACTGTCCCGTTTCATCCTCCGCAAGGCCCCGCAGCATCTCATCAAAGTGCGCCTTTTTGCTGTCATTGATTGCTGTCTCCAGGGCGGTCCGCACCTGGAGGAGATCACCGGCTGCAGCAATCTGCACCTCCTCGTTGGTGGCAGCTTCCAGGCGTTCCTTGGCGAGGCGGCAGTCCTCGCACAGAACCCCAATCGCTGGCGTCCACCAGTACGCAGGGCGCCCCGAGTGACCCTGTGACGGGAACACTCGCGCCATGGTTCCATCACAGGCCTCCGTCAGGACTTGCTCCAAGCTTTCGGCACTTGTAACCCGTTCAGCGAACGAGGTTACGTCGAGCGCTACGCCGAAAAGCTGAGCGTCAAACTGACGGGCTCGCCACCTCGTGCCGCTTTCCCGTACGGAAGGACCCTCCTGACGACGACGATCCGCCGCTGGCCGCTGGAGCAGCTCCCCTACAGCAAACCGAATGTAAACATGGTCGCTGTATGAGTATCTGCCTAATATCCTCCACCGACGCTCCGGAGAGATATTATCACCGGTGATGCTGCGGCTGGCAAAGGAAACATCTACTACGCTCGGACGAGCCACTCCGTTGCCCAGGAAGGTTGGGGCGGTGCCGGTGTTTAAAATCTCCAGCCCCAAGCTGTCGACAAGCTGGATCACGGCTTCTCCTTTCGCGTTGGTGCGTCCACTCCCCCAAGCAGTATGCCACGCGTTGAGATCACCCGCAAAGACGACGCGCGGGTGACCTCTCGCCAACACGTCGATGCGCTGCATCATCTCCTCAAACTCAGGGACGCCTGCTGAAGGCGACACGTAGCAGCAAACGAAGAGGACGCCATTGATCCGGGCAGCCGCGATCCCTGACTGCGTCACGGAGACCACCTGCTGGATCGGATACGCCTCGCTGCTGGCTATGATGGCCACCTTCCCGTCCCTGTCGGCTACCCAGTTCCCGTTGTTCCTGGGGACACTGTGCAGCTCTACCATGAGGCAGACATCCGCCCGCTCCATCCTCATCGTGTTGAGCGCAAGGTCTTGCGCGCTCCTACTGCGGTTAACATTTATTTGCAGCACATCCATGTTAATCCGAGGGTTGTCCACCACAGGCTGCGGCACCAATACGGTGGGCGCCGCCACACAACATGCACTTGATGACGTTAGTGCAAACCGACGCCTTGTGTGTGTGGTCACCGCACCGCAAGCAGCGCTTTGACCGGTCCTCTCCCGTGCACGTAGCGGCGATATGCCCCCGCTCCAAACACCGGAAGCACCGAGTCAGATGACCCGATACTTTGGGGGCCTCGTGCACCACACAATATGTATAACCCAGCTCCAGGCGGCGATCTTTGACGAGCTCAGCCTCTGCTCGTGGAAGGCGCACTCGAGCCCGCTTTGTCATATCTCGGCGCTCCCAGAGATTGACGTTGGCCACCAATGACTGCTTACCTAGCGAGGTCCTGAGCGCCTTCTTGATTGCCTCCTCGTCAATCATATTATCGATGCCCGTCATGACGACCTCAGCCATTTCCGTCTTGACCGTGACGGATCCGCTATCCCCGATCACCTCCTCAATGATATCTCTCAGTGCCGCGCTGTCTACATCACGCGACAAAGGCAGCAGGAGGTGGTCCTTCGGCGTTCTTCTGCCGACACCTATTTGCCGCTGGAAGTCTGCAATCCGCGGGCTGCTCCGGAGCTTTACATACATATCTTTATACGAGACTCCCGGGGCGGGCACCACGATGATCTCGTCCGGACGCTTCCGTCGCGGACGCCGCTTCTCTTGCTGGTGTATCTCCAACCGCTGCTGCTGCTGCCCCGCTCGCTGGTGCGCCCACTGCTGATACTGCCGGTGCACTGGCTGCTGCTGGGCTGGCTGCCGGGGCCGATTCGCTCCATTCCGCTTGTTATTACGGCGGTTGCCGCTAACGACCTCCACCCACTCTCCCGGTTCATTTAGCACCGCCGGGGGTGTCGACTTCACCGCGCCCCGACGCTGAACACGCCCGCTCTGCTGAACCGTCGGCCACTCCTGCACAGGTGGCCGCTGCTGTTGTTGTTGCTGCGGCTGCTGTTTACGCCACCGTTGGCGCTGCTGCTCCTCCAGCTGCTGCCGCTGTTCCTGCCGTTGCTGGCTTTCCAGCCTCCGGATCATCTCCTGCTCACGCTGCAGCTCCTGCTGGCTCTCCGGCCGAGCTGCGCCTGTTCCCCCCAGGGTTTGCGCCAGAAGAGCGTTAAAGAGCTCCTTCTCCTTCCGGAGCTCTTCGCGGTGTTCCGCCTCACGCTGCCGAGTCTCCTCACGGTATTCCGCCTCGCGCATACGAGCCTCTTCTCGCGCCTCCTTCGCCTCCTTTCGTGCCTCCTTCAGTTGTTCGTTGGAGGCCTCAATTTGAAGGCGCAGCATCTGAATCTGTTCCTCCAATCGTTTGACGATACCAATCGTCATTTCGTTATCCGCCTTCGCGTCCGCCAGCATCCGGCGCACTTCCCCGGTGGAAACCCCGGTGGAAGTTGCCGGCTTCGTCGCTGCTCCCGCCGATTTAACTCCCGCCGTCGCCATTGTCCGCGCTGGCACTCCTGCCGATGCCGGTTCCTCGGCGATGGTCGCTAGTTTCTTCTCACCCAACGGCTTCTTTGCTACGACGGTAGGACGCTCATCGACCGATAACGTTCGTCCTCTCGCCCGCGTTTCCATGGTGGCGGGTTGTTACCCCCCGCCACCGCGTATGTCCTTGACGCTGCCGCTATGAGAAACACTCCCACACAAACGCGCGGGCAAAAAGAAGCCACGCCCGGCAACACTCACGCGCGGGAAAAAGAAGCCACGCCCAGCAATAAGAAAAGTTCAACGCGCTCGCGAACACACACACGCGCGGGAAAAAGAAGCCACGCCCAGCAACAAGAAAAGTTCAACGCGCTCGCGAACACACACACACGCGGGAAGAAGAAGCCACGCCCGGCAACAAGCGTAAAAGTTCCACGCGCTCACGAACACACGCGCTCGCGCGCACACTCACACAACTGAGAAAAAGTGAGAAAAAGTTCCACGCGCTCACTCGCGGCAATACCACGCACGACAACACCACGCGCGGCAACACCACACTCGCGGCAACACCGCACTCGCGGCAACACCACTCGCGACAACACTACTCGCGACAACCCCACGCGCGGCAACACCGCACTCGCGGCAACACCACTCACGGCAACACCACGCGCGGCATCAACCGCGAAAGTTCCACGCGGTCGTGCACCCACCAACACACGTACACACACACGCACGGCAACAGTCGAAAAATTTCTAGATGCTTTCAGAATGTTCCAGAATGAATATCCGCGAACGTTCCACACGCTCATGCACCACGCACGGCAACAGTCGAAAAATTTCTGCAAGCTCCACTTCTTGTGGTGCCCTTCCGTCAATTCCTTTAAGTTTCAACTTTGCAACCATACTTCCCCCGGAACCCGATTTTGGTTTCCCGGAAGCGACTGAGAGCACCGAATAGGGGTAGCGTCTCCCAATTGCTAATTGGCATCGTTTACGGTTAGAACTAGGGCGGTATCTAATCGCCTTCGATCCTCTAACTTTCGTTCTTGATTAAAGAAAGCATCCATGGCAAACGCTTTCGCTTCAGTTGGTCCTACGACGGTCTACGAATTTCACCTCTCGCGCCGTAATACCAATGCCCCCAACTACTTCTGTTAATCATTACCTCTAGGTTTCTGACAAACCAACGAAATCGTATAAACCGAGGTCATATTCCATTATTCCATGCAAGATTATTCTCGGCCAACGCCAACCCCACGGGGGGGCCGGACGCTTTGTCTTAGCCTGCTTTGAGCACTCTAATTTGTTCAAGGTAAATGTGAGTATCTTGAGCACCATGAGGAGCCCGTGCCGGAGTTAACCGGTAGCACGGTACTCGTTCACAGAGTAACGCCCAAGTACACCATTGTGAGTCGCAGCCGTGAGCGCGCGCACGAACGGCCCCGGCGTGTAACCGGGCGCCCGTGGCGGTCACGTGTCTGGACGGGCAATCAACTTCGAACGTTTTAACCGCAACAACTTTAATATACGCTAGTGGAGCTGGAATTACCGCGGCTGCTGGCACCAGACTTGCCCTCCACTTGATCCTTGTTGAAGGATTTATACTCAACTCATTCCAATTATGGACCATCGTTAGAGAGGTCCATATTGTTATTTCTCGTCACTACCTCCCCGTACTGGGATTGGGTAATTTACGCGCCTGCTGCCTTCCTTGGATGTGGTAGCCATTTCTCAGGCTCCCTCTCCGGAATCGAACCCTGATTCCCCGTTACCCGTCGCAACCATGGTAGTCCTCTACACTACCATCAATAGTTGATAGGGCAGACATTTGAAAGATCTGTCGTCAGTCGACAAGCGACCATACGATCTGCGTCCTTATCCAGACTTCAACTCAAGCCGCCCGGAGGCGATTGGTTTAACTAATAAGTGCACCAGTTCAGCTACCCGCGAGGGCAACAGTCCCGGCATGTTGCATGTATTAGCTCTGGATTTTCCACAGTTATCCAAGTAACTAGTGGTAGGATGATCTTGTGAATTATAGCTGTTATACTGAGCCTTATGCGGTTTCACATTCATTTATGTTTGTACTTAGACATGCATGGCTTAACCTTTGAGACAAGCGTATATTACTGGTAGGATCAACCAGAATTCGTTCCACTACAGACACACACTCGCTTAGTGGGAAATAAATTTCCACACAACTCTCTCTCTCTAGAACCATATGGAATGGCTCTTTGGTGTTGGGTAAGGCACCAATTTGTTGGGGTGTAACGGTCACCACCAACTTTAAGTTTGTTAGGGCACAACGGAAACCACTAACTAAACTTTAGGAAACTAAATTTCCTCACACATTATCTCTCACCATATTAGCACTAGGTGCTATCCACGATTGTACAACGTTTCAACTCTTGAATCGACCGTAGGGCCGCGGAATTGCTTCCGGGCCCCTATTCTCGCTATTAATTGTTCATCTCTTTCAATACATCGAGTTCGTTCCATTGGGTAGTTCGCATGGCGAACGTTTTGATGCAGCCCCCTGGGGGACCACGGCACTTTACACCGGGTATGGTGTATGCGCAACCTACAGATAACAATAAACCCCTTATGCGTGTGTAAACCGATGTTGGGCTGCTCAACATCTTTCATGGTTACATCACTTGCACCAGAACCCACGGTGCCGATTTGGTAATATGTTGTACATTTACTCTCAAGATGTACGCTTCGGCCCCTTATTCAGGGGCTCAAGCTATTACCAGCAAGAACAATCCTCATCCAGACTTGAACTCGAAACACCCGGAGGCGAACGGTTTAACTAATAAGTGCACCAGTCTTGAATCCATGCGTCGGTGGAAACAATGCCGGCGTGTTGCATGTATTAGCTCTGAACTTAGCGAGTGATTGCCTTGCAGCTGTCATACTGAGCGTAGAGCGTGATTATCGCTCACTTGAACCATGTTGAATGGCTCTTTGGTGTAGGGTAAGGCACCAATTTGTTGGGGCGTAACGGTCACCACCAACTTAAGACTTGCTTATAGGTATTTCAACGTTTTCAACTCTTTAATCGACCGTGTTTCATTATCATCTCTTCTTCTTATTAAATGCATCGAGTTCGTTCCATTGGGTAGTTCGCGTGGCGAACGGTTTGATGCAGCCCCCCGGGGGGGACCACGGCACTTTACACCGGGCATGGTGTATGCGCAACCTACAGATCACCAATATATTTGTGATCGATAATGCACACTTCTTACACGACTGACCAGTCGACAGCGCTGCCTTCCTATTATGCGTGTGTAAACCGATGTTGGGCTGCTCAACATCTTTCACGGTTACATCACTTGCACCCGAACCCATGGTGCCGATTTGGTAATATGTTGTACATGGTCTCAAGATGTACGCTTCGACCCCTTAAGGGCTCAAGCTATTACCAGCAAGAACAATCCTCATCCAGACTTGAACTCGAAACACCCGGAGGCGAACGGTTTAACTAATAAGTGCACCAGTCTTGAATCCATGCGTCGGTGGAAACAATGCCGGCATGTTGCATGTATTAGCTCTGAACATAGCGAGTGATTGCCTTGTAGCTGTCGAACTGAGCGTAGAATGTGATTATCGCTCACTTGAAAGGGTCAAGCCCTTTCGAGTCGTCCGGTTTTTACGCCAGACGACTCGGTTCACCATCTTTCGGGAAGGGACCGTCTCGGTCGCAAGCTGCTCCGGTCCCCAAACAACCTGCGACAAATGATAGGAAATGCCGACATCAATATGTGTTCAGTTTGGTTTATCGCTCATAGGTCTTTTTGACCATCGATCCCTGATTATAACTCTCAATTAAACAGTCAGGAGAGTAAGGCATGCCCATCGATATCTCATCGACAGGCGATACCGCAAGAACGGCCAACGACACATCAGGTGATCGATTATTGCTACGACTTTTGCTTAATCGTTTCCACTCCTTAGAGAAAGAAACCCCCGGGGACCGTCTCGGTCGCAAGCTGCTCCGGTCCCTAAACAACCTGCGACAAATGATAGGAAATGCCGACATCAATACGTGTTCAGTTTGGTTTATCGCTCATTGGTCTGTTTGACCATCGATCCCTGATTAAACTCTCAGTAATCCAGTCGGGAGAGTAAGGCATGCCCATCGATATCTCATCGACAGGCGATACCGCATGAACGGCCAACGACACATCAGAGGATCGTATCTTGCTACAACTTTTGCTTAATCGTTTCTTCTCCTTGGAGAAAGAAACCCCCGGGGACCGTCTCGGCCGCAAGCTGCTCCGGTCCCTAAACAACCTGCGGCATCAAATGATAGGAAAAGCCGACATCAATACGTGTTCAGTTTGGTTTATCGCTCATTGGTCTTGTTTGACCATCGATCCCTGATTAATACTCTCAATTAGAAGGTCGGTAGAGTAAGGCATGCCCATCGATATCTCATCGACAGGCGATACCGCATGAACGGCCAACGACACATCAGAGGATCGTATCTTGCTACAACTCTTGCTTAATAGTTTCCACTCCTTGGAGAAAGAAACCCCCGGGGACCGTCTCGGCCGCAAGTTGCTCCGGTCCCTAAACAACCTGCGGCATCAAATGATAGGAAAAGCCGACATCAATACGTGTTCAGTTTGGTTTATCGCTCATAGGTCTGTTTGACCATCGATCCTAGAATTCAACTTTCGAGTAAGGCATGCCCGTCGATATCTCATCGATAGGCGATACCGGTAGAACGGCCAACGACACACATCTAGGATCGCATTTACTCTTCCTTGGATGGATAACCAATACCCTAGGACCGTTTCATCGCGAGCTGCTCCGGTCCTCAAACAACTCGCGAACCACCGATAGGATGATATTAGGAATGGCCGACTTTCATCCTTTAACTCTCAGTTCTGCTTACCAAAACATAGGTACTTGGACCTTAAAGACCACTATATGTTCCCCGATCGGGGGCAATCGGAACGTCTATCCATCATCAACATCGTTTCACTCATTCCGAACCACCAAATTGGACAGACAGTACCATATTCACCAACCGATTGCTTCAACTTCGCAAACTGTATGGTAAGTTCTACTAATTTCACATCTTACCATCGACTAATAGTGCATAAATCCACTTGGAAATCACTTTTCCTTGGTCCTCGGACCTTCTACGACAACGTCCAACAAATATCCGAAGTCGTTTCCCAACTTAGACCAAGCATTTCGTATCTTTACTTCTAATCGATTTTTTCTCTCATAATTGACGATCAAAATCTAAAAACCACATTTTGAGCCAGAAGCAGTCGTCCGATCGTCCTGGGGGTAGTCTCAATCGATTTAGAAGGGCCCAATTCATAAAGATACGTACTCAGTCAAATTCATGCTTCTGGCTCACCTACCCCCTATATAGAAAACGAAAGCGTACAGGCGTGGAAAACGTGCCATTTTTCTCCATCACGGACTTTTTTTTTCTCGTTGCACCGACTCTAGTAAAAAAGTGAAATTTTTTACTAGTTACCAACTTTTGCAAATTATCATCGGATATCACTTTTCATGGTCTATAGTAAGTTCTTATCACGTTTTAGTAGTTTTTGAAAAAAAAATTTTTTTGAACTTTTCAAAATTTTTCAAAACAAAGTTTTTGTAGGCGGTTTTGTGTATGGAGGGTTACTAGTCTCGGGGTCACTGTTTGACCAAAAAACCACTATATATCATTCGAAAGGTAATTTCAAGGGCTACAAAAAATTGTTCTACGGCACCCCCCTCCGACGTCTAGTATTCGAGTTATTGGCCAAAAACCATCACTTGAGCGATTTTTCGTTCAGGGTACCCGACTCTAGTAAAAAAGTGAAATTTTTCTCGATTGACCAAGTGTTGCAAATGACCATCGGATTTCACTTTTTATGGTCTATAGTGAGTTCTGATCACGATTTGGTACTTTTTGAAAAAATTTTTTTGACGCACTTTTCAAAATTTTGCAAAACCAAATCTTTTTAGGCGGTTTTGTGTATGGAGGGTTACTAGTCTCGGGGTCACTGTTTGACCAAAAAACCACTATATATCATTCGAAAGGTAATTTCAAGGGCTACAAAAAATTGTTCTACGACACCCCCCTCCGACGTCTAGTATTCGAGTTATTGGCCAAAAACCGCAACTATAGCGGTTTTTCGTACAGGGTACCCGACTCTAGTAAAATGATGCGATTTTTACTAGTCTAGGAACTTTTTGGTCAAAAAATCAAGTATATGTCATTCGATAGATAATTTCAAGGGCTACCAAAAATTGTTCCACGACACCCCCCTGCGACGTCTAGTATTCGAGTTATTAGCCAAAAACCGCAACTTAAGCGGTTTTTCGTCCAGGGTACCCGACTCTAGTAAAATGATGCGATTTTTACTAGTCTAGGGAACTTTTTGGCCAAAAATCAAGTATATGTCATTCGATAGATAATTTCAAGGGCTACCAAAAATTGTTCCATGACACCCCCCTGCGACGTCTAGTATTCGAGTTATGGGCCAAAAACCATTCATACTTGAGCATTTTGCTCATTTTGCCTGTACGGGTACCGGGGACTAGTAAAATCAGGCCAATTTTACTAGAGTAGGGGTCCTTTTTGGTCAAAAAAACAACTTTTGCTCGTTCGATAGGGAATCGATAGGGCAACAAAAAATCGTTCTACGACCCCCCCTTCCGATGTCTAGTATTCGAGTTATGGGCCAAAAACAGTTTATAGCTAATTTTTCACTCGATTTTTCACCAAGTATCGCACATTACTCCGGTTCTATGCATTGGATCGTCAATCTTTAAGATTTTATGGGTAGTTCCAACTGTTTGCTACATTTCATCCATACATCACCAACCGATTCAATGTCTGTGCTAGAAGTTATTAGAGGAATAAAACAATTTACCCTTGGCTTTGGACCGTACAATTTTACCCATTTTTGGCCCATATTTGCCCCATAGCTCCGCCGGTATCCAAGATATGGCCACACTTTCTTCTGGCCATGGGTAGATGGCACTTGTGGCTAGATTTCTTCCATGCACCACTAATCGCTACCATGTCTGTGGCCGGAGCTATTCACGAAAGCGCCTCGCGCACTTGGTCGGATTTTTGGTCCAACTTGCACCATTTTTGGCCCATATTTGCCCCATAGCTCCGCCGGTATCCAAGATATGGCCACACTTTCTTCTGGCCATGGCTAGATGGCACTTGTGGCTAGATTTCTTCCATGCACCACTAATCGCTACCATGTCTGTGGCCGGAGCTATTCGACGAACAACCATCGCATTTACCTAGGTACTTTTTCGGATTTTTGGTCCAACTTGCACCATTTTTGGCCCGTATTTGCCCCATAGCTCCGCCGGTATCCAAGATATGGCCACACTTTCTTCTGGCCATGGGTAGATGGCACTTGTGGCTAGATTTCTTCCATGCACCACTAATCGCTACCATGTCTGTGGCCGGAGCTATTCACGAAAGCGCCTCGCGCACTTGGTCGGATTTTTGGTCCACCTGGCACCATTGTTGGCCCGTATTTGCCCCATAGCTCCGCCGGTATCCAAGATATGGCCACACTTTGTTCTGGCCATGGGTAGATGGCACTTGTGGCTAGATTTCTTCCATGCACCACTAATCGCTACCATGTCTCTGGCCGGAGCTATTCGACGAACAACCATCGCATTTACCTAGGTACTTTTTCGGATTTTTGGTCCAACTTGCACCATTTTTGGCCCATATTTGCCCCATAGCTCCGCCGGTATCCAAGATATGGCCACACTTTCTTCTGGCCATGGGTAGATGGCACTTGTGGCTAGATTTCTTCCATGCACCACTAATCGCTACCATGTCTGTGGCCGGAGCTATTCACGAAAGCGCCTCGCGCACTTGGTCGGATTTTTGGTCCACCTGGCACCATTGTTGGCCCGTATTTGCCCCATAGCTCCGCCGGTATCCAAGATATGGCCACACTTTGTTCTGGCCATGGGTAGATGGCACTTGTGGCTAGATTTCTTCCATGCACCACTAATCGCTACCATGTCTCTGGCCGGAGCTATTCGACGAACAACCATCGCATTTACCTAGGTACTTTTTCGGATTTTTGGTCCAACTTGCACCATTTTTGGCCCATATTTGCCCCATAGCTCCGCCGGTATCCAAGATATGGCCACACTTTCTTCTGGCCATGGGTAGATGGCACTTGTGGCTAGATTTCTTCCATGCACCACTAATCGCTACCATGTCTGTGGCCGGAGCTATTCACGAAAGCGCCTCGCGCACTTGGTCGGATTTTTGGTCCACCTGGCACCATTGTTGGCCCGTATTTGCCCCATAGCTCCGCCGGTATCCAAGATATGGCCACACTTTGTTCTGGCCATGGGTAGATGGCACTTGTGGCTAGATTTCTTCCATGCACCACTAATCGCTACCATGTCTCTGGCCGGAGCTATTCGACGAACAACCATCGCATTTACCTAGGTACTTTTTCGGATTTTTGGTCCAACTTGCACCATTTTTGGCCCATATTTGCCCCATAGCTCCGCCGGTATCCAAGATATGGCCACACTTTCTTCTGGCCATGGGTAGATGGCACTTGTGGCTAGATTTCTTCCATGCACCACTAATCGCTACCATGTCTGTGGCCGGAGCTATTTACGAAAGCGCCTCGCGCACTTGGTCGGATTTTTGGTCCACCTGGCACCATTGTTGGCCCGTATTTGCCCCATAGCTCCGCCGGTATCCAAGATATGGCCACACTTTGTTCTGGCCATGGGTAGATGGCACTTGTGGCTAGATTTCTTCCATGCACCACTAATCGCTACCATGTCTCTGGCCGGAGCTATTCGACGAACAACCATCGCATTTACCTAGGTACTTTTTCGGATTTTTGGTCCAACTTGCACCATTTTTGGCCCATATTTGCCCCATAGCTCCGCCGGTATCCAAGATATGGCCACACTTTCTTCTGGCCATGGGTAGATGGCACTTGTGGCTAGATTTCTTCCATGCACCACTAATCGCTACCATGTCTGTGGCCGGAGCTATTCACGAAAGCGCCTCGCGCACTTGGTCGGATTTTTGGTCCACCTGGCACCATTGTTGGCCCGTATTTGCCCCATAGCTCCGCCGGTATCCAAGATATGGCCACACTTTGTTCTGGCCATGGGTAGATGGCACTTGTGGCTAGATTTCTTCCATGCACCACTAATCGCTACCATGTCTCTGGCCGGAGCTATTCGACGAACAACCATCGCATTTACCTAGGTACTTTTTCGGATTTTTGGTCCAACTTGCACCATTTTTGGCCCATATTTGCCCCATAGCTCCGCCGGTATCCAAGATATGGCCACACTTTCTTCTGGCCATGGGTAGATGGCACTTGTGGCTAGATTTCTTCCATGCACCACTAATCGCTACCATGTCTGTGGCCGGAGCTATTCGACGAACAACCATCGCATTTACCTAGGTACTTTTTCGGATTTTTGGTCCAACTTGCACCATTTTTGGCCCGTATTTGCCCCATAGCTCCGCCGGTATCCAAGATATGGCCACACTTTCTTCTGGCCATGGGTAGATGGCACTTGTGGCTAGATTTCTTCCATGCACCACTAATCGCTACCATGTCTGTGGCCGGAGCTATTCACGAAAGCGCCTCGCGCACTTGGTCGGATTTTTGGTCCAACTTGCACCATTTTTGGCCCATATTTGCCCCATAGCTCCGCCGGTATCCAAGATATGGCCACACTTTCTTCTGGCCATGGCTAGATGGCACTTGTGGCTAGATTTCTTCCATGCACCACTAATCGCTACCATGTCTGTGGCCGGAGCTATTCGACGAACAACCATCGCATTTACCTAGGTACTTTTTCGGATTTTTGGTCCAACTTGCACCATTTTTGGCCCGTATTTGCCCCATAGCTCCGCCGGTATCCAAGATATGGCCACACTTTCTTCTGGCCATGGGTAGATGGCACTTGTGGCTAGATTTCTTCCATGCACCACTAATCGCTACCATGTCTGTGGCCGGAGCTATTCGACGAACAACCATCGCATTTACCTAGGTACTTTTTCGGATTTTTGGTCCAACTTGCACCATTTTTGGCCCGTATTTGCCCCATAGCTCCGCCGGTATCCAAGATATGGCCACACTTTCTTCTGGCCATGGGTAGATGGCACTTGTGGCTAGATTTCTTCCATGCACCACTAATCGCTACCATGTCTGTGGCCGGAGCTATTCGACGAACAACCATCGCATTTACCTAGGTACTTTTTCGGATTTTTGGTCCAACTTGCACCATTTTTGGCCCGTATTTGCCCCATAGCTCCGCCGGTATCCAAGATATGGCCACACTTTCTTCTGGCCATGGGTAGATGGCACTTGTGGCTAGATTTCTTCCATGCACCACTAATCGCTACCATGTCTGTGGCCGGAGCTATTCACGAAAGCGCCTCGCGCACTTGGTCGGATTTTTGGTCCAACTTGCACCATTTTTGGCCCATATTTGCCCCATAGCTCCGCCGGTATCCAAGATATGGCCACACTTTCTTCTGGCCATGGGTAGATGGCACTTGTGGCTAGATTTCTTCCATGCACCACTAATCGCTACCATGTCTGTGGCCGGAGCTATTCGACGAACAACCATCGCATTTACCTAGGTACTTTTTCGGATTTTTGGTCCAACTTGCACCATTTTTGGCCCGTATTTGCCCCATAGCTCCGCCGGTATCCAAGATATGGCCACACTTTCTTCTGGCCATGGGTAGATGGCACTTGTGGCTAGATTTCTTCCATGCACCACTAATCGCTACCATGTCTGTGGCCGGAGCTATTCACGAAAGCGCCTCGCGCACTTGGTCGGATTTTTGGTCCAACTTCACCATTTTTGGCCCATATTTGCCCCATAGCTCCGCCGGTATCCAAGATAGCGCCACACTTTCTTCTGGCCATGGGTAGATGGCACTTGTGGCTAGATTTCTTCCATGCACCACTAATCGCTACCATGTCTGTGGCCGGAGCTATTCACGAAAGCGTCTCGCGCACTTGGTCGGATTTTTGGTCCAACTTGCACCATTTTTGGCCCGTATTTGCACCATAGCTCCGCCGGTATCCAAGATATGGCCACACTTTCTTCTGGCCATGGGTAGATGGCACTTGTGGCTAGATTTCTTCCATGCACCACTAATCGCTACCATGTCTGTGGCCGGAGCTATTCACGAAAGCGTCTCGCGCACTTGGTCGGATTTTTGGTCCAACTTGCACCATTTTTGGCCCGTATTTGCACCATAGCTCCGCCGGTATCCAAGATATGGCCACACTTTCTTCTGGCCATGGGTAGATGGCACTTGTGGCTAGATTTCTTCCATGCACCACTAATCGCTACCATGTCTGTGGCCGGAGCTATTCGACGAACAACCATCGCATTTACCTAGGTACTTTTTCGGATTTTTGGTCCAACTTGCACCATTTTTGGCCCATATTTGCCCCATAGCTCCGCCGGTATCCAAGATATGGCCACACTTTCTTCTGGCCATGGGTAGATGGCACTTGTGGCTAGATTTCTTCCATGCACCACTAATCGCTACCATGTCTGTGGCCGGAGCTATTCACGAAAGCGCCTCGCGCACTTGGTCGGATTTTTGGTCCAACTTCACCATTTTTGGCCCATATTTGCCCCATAGCTCCGCCGGTATCCAAGATAGCGCCACACTTTCTTCTGGCCATGGGTAGATGGCACTTGTGGCTAGATTTCTTCCATGCACCACTAATCGCTACCATGTCTGTGGCCGGAGCTATTCACGAAAGCGTCTCGCGCACTTGGTCGGATTTTTGGTCCAACTTGCACCATTTTTGGCCCATATTTGCCCCATAGCTCCGCCGGTATCCAAGATATGGCCACACTTTCTTCTGGCCATGGGTAGATGGCACTTGTGGCTAGATTTCTTCCATGCACCACTAATCGCTACCATGTCTGTGGCCGGAGCTATTCACGAAAGCGTCTCGCGCACTTGGTCGGATTTTTGGTCCAACTTGCACCATTTTTGGCCCGTATTTGCACCATAGCTCCGCCGGTATCCAAGATATGGCCACACTTTCTTCTGGCCATGGGTAGATGGCACTTGTGGCTAGATTTCTTCCATGCACCACTAATCGCTACCATGTCTCTGGCCGGAGCTATTCGACGAACAACCATCGCATTTACCTAGGTACTTTTTCGGATTTTTGGTCCAACTTGCACCATTTTTGGCCCATATTTGCCCCATAGCTCCGCCGGTATCCAAGATATGGCCACACTTTCTTCTGGCCATGGGTAGATGGCACTTGTGGCTAGATTTCTTCCATGCACCACTAATCGCTACCATGTCTGTGGCCGGAGCTATTCACGAAAGCGTCTCGCGCACTTTGTCGGATTTTTGGTCCAACTTGCACCATTTTTGGCCCGTATTTGCACCATAGCTCCGCCGGTATCCAAGATATGGCCACACTTTCTTCTGGCCATGGGTAGATGGCACTTGTGGCTAGATTTCTTCCATGCACCACTAATCGCTACCATGTCTGTGGCCGGAGCTATTCGACGAACAACCATCGCATTTACCTAGGTACTTTTTCGGATTTTTGGTCCAACTTGCACCATTTTTGGCCCATATTTGCCCCATAGCTCCGCCGGTATCCAAGATATGGCCACACTTTCTTCTGGCCATGGGTAGATGGCACTTGTGGCTAGATTTCTTCCATGCACCACTAATCGCTACCATGTCTGTGGCCGGAGCTATTCACGAAAGCGCCTCGCGCACTTGGTCGGATTTTTGGTCCAACTTCACCATTTTTGGCCCATATTTGCCCCATAGCTCCGCCGGTATCCAAGATATGGCCACACTTTCTTCTGGCCATGGCTAGATGGCACTTGTGGCTAGATTTCTTCCATGCACCACTAATCGCTACCATGTCTGTGGCCGGAGCTATTCACGAAAGCGTCTCGCGCACTTGGTCGGATTTTTGGTCCAACTTGCACCATTTTTGGCCCGTATTTGCACCATAGCTCCGCCGGTATCCAAGATATGGCCACACTTTCTTCTGGCCATGGGTAGATGGCACTTGTGGCTAGATTTCTTCCATGCACCACTAATCGCTACCATGTCTGTGGCCGGAGCTATTCGACGAACAACCATCGCATTTACCTAGGTACTTTTTCGGATTTTTGGTCCAACTTGCACCATTTTTGGCCCGTATTTGCCCCATAGCTCCGCCGGTATCCAAGATATGGCCACACTTTCTTCTGGCCATGGGTAGATGGCACTTGTGGCTAGATTTCTTCCATGCACCACTAATCGCTACCATGTCTGTGGCCGGAGCTATTCGACGAACAACCATCGCATTTACCTAGGTACTTTTTCGGATTTTTGGTCCAACTTGCACCATTTTTGGCCCATATTTGCCCCATAGCTCCGCCGGTATCCAAGATATGGCCACACTTTCTTCTGGCCATGGGTAGATGGCACTTGTGGCTAGATTTCTTCCATGCACCACTAATCGCTACCATGTCTGTGGCCGGAGCTATTCACGAAAGCGCCTCGCGCACTTGGTCGGATTTTTGGTCCAACTTCACCATTTTTGGCCCATATTTGCCCCATAGCTCCGCCGGTATCCAAGATAGCGCCACACTTTCTTCTGGCCATGGGTAGATGGCACTTGTGGCTAGATTTCTTCCATGCACCACTAATCGCTACCATGTCTGTGGCCGGAGCTATTCACGAAAGCGTCTCGCGCACTTGGTCGGATTTTTGGTCCAACTTGCACCATTTTTGGCCCATATTTGCCCCATAGCTCCGCCGGTATCCAAGATATGGCCACACTTTCTTCTGGCCATGGGTAGATGGCACTTGTGGCTAGATTTCTTCCATGCACCACTAATCGCTACCATGTCTGTGGCCGGAGCTATTCACGAAAGCGTCTCGCGCACTTGGTCGGATTTTTGGTCCAACTTGCACCATTTTTGGCCCGTATTTGCACCATAGCTCCGCCGGTATCCAAGATATGGCCACACTTTCTTCTGGCCATGGGTAGATGGCACTTGTGGCTAGATTTCTTCCATGCACCACTAATCGCTACCATGTCTGTGGCCGGAGCTATTCGACGAACAACCATCGCATTTACCTAGGTACTTTTTCGGATTTTTGGTCCAACTTGCACCATTTTTGGCCCGTATTTGCCCCATAGCTCCGCCGGTATCCAAGATATGGCCACACTTTCTTCTGGCCATGGGTAGATGGCACTTGTGGCTAGATTTCTTCCATGCACCACTAATCGCTACCATGTCTGTGGCCGGAGCTATTCAAGAAAGCGCCTCGCGCACTTGGTCGGATTTTTGGTCCAACTAGCACCATTTTTGGCCCATATTTGCCCCATAGCTCCGCCGGTATCCAAGATATGGCCACACTTTCTTCTGGCCATGGGTAGATGGCACTTGTGGCTAGATTTCTTCCATGCACCACTAATCGCTACCATGTCTGTGGCCGGAGCTATTCACGAAAGCGCCTCGCGCACTTGGTCGGGTTTTTGGTCTTACTGGCACCATTTTTGGCCCGTATTTGCCCCATAGCTCCGCCGGTATCCAAGATAGCGCCACACTTTCTTCTGGCCATGGGTAGATGGCACTTGTGGCTAGATTTCTTCCATGCACCACTAATCGCTACCATGTCTGTGGCCGGAGCTATTCGACGAACAACCTGCGCATTTACCTAGGTACTTTTTCGGATTTTTGGTCCAACTTGCACCATTTTTGGCCCATATTTGCCCCATAGCTCCGCCGGTATCCAAGATATGGCCACACTTTCTTCTGGCCATGGGTAGATGGCACTTGTGGCTAGATTTCTTCCATGCACCACTAATCGCTACCATGTCTGTGGCCGGAGCTATTCGACGAACAACCTGCGCATTCACCTTCTCGTTGCACTTCTTCGGGAATTTGGTGCAACCAAGTTTTCACTATAACTTGGTCATTTTCCGTCCATCGGACATGCGGTTTTGGGTGTCGATACTTGACACCGCACGCTACAATATGTTCCTCCACGACCATGTGGTCCGATGCTTCCAACAGGAGCTATTCGAGGAGTACCGATTTTTCACCATTAAAAATGCTCAATTTTGCACCAACTTTTGCCTATAACTCAGGCTGTATCGATCGGATCTTCAATCTTGAAAAAGTTTTGGATAGGTGGCACCAAATGCTACATTTCGTTCTTCCACGTCAACTTTGTCCGATGTCTAGCAAAAAAGTTATTCGCGAACCAAGTCCAGAACCCATGCAATGGCTGCCCTCATTGCATACATCACGGCGGTTAACTCTCGTTACTCTATACCGTGGACTTGGTACTTTTTCAGGCATTCGTTGCTACTTCTTGGTTCATGATATTCGTTTACGGTCTTCACTAGGGCATTTGGTGCTCCTTATCGGTTCATGATATTCGTTTACGGTCTTCACTAGGGCATTTGGTGCTCCTTCTCGGTTCATGATATTCGTTTACGGTCTTCACTAGGGCATTTGGTGCTCCTTATCGGTTCATGATATTCGTTTACGGTCTTCACTAGGGCATTTGGTAATGGGCTTCCCATCTTTCTACTGATCGATCCATACTCACTTGCGTGCACCTAGCCTAGGAAGGTTTCCTTGGGCTTCCCATCTTTCTACTGATCGATCCATACTCACTTGCGTGCACCTAGCCTAGGAAGGTTTCCTATGGCTTCCCATCTTTCTACTGATCGATCCATACTCACTTGCGTGCACCTAGCCTAGGAAGGTTTCCTATGGCTTCCCATCTTTCTACTGATCGATCCATACTCACTTGCGTGCACCTAGCCTAGGAAGGTTTCCTATGGCTTCCCATCTTTCTGCTGATCGATCCATACTCACTTGCGTGCACCTAGCCTAGGAAGGTTTCCTATGGCTTCCCATCTTTCTACTGATCGATCCATACTCACTTGCGTGCACCTAGCCTAGGAAGGTTTCCTATGGCTTCCCATCTTTCTACTGATCGATCCATACTCACTTGCGTGCACCTAGCCTAGGAAGGTTTCCTATGGCTTCCCATCTTTCTACTGATCGATCCATACTCACTTGCGTGCACCTAGCCTAGGAAGGTTTCCTTGGGCTTCCCATCTTTCTACTGATCGATCCATACTCACTTGCGTGCACCTAGCCTAGGAAGGTTTCCTTGGGCTTCCCATCTTTCTACTGATCGATCCATACTCACTTGCGTGCACCTAGCCTAGGAAGGTTTCCTATGGCTTCCCATCTTTCTACTGATCGATCCATACTCACTTGCGTGCACCTAGCCTAGGAAGGTTTCCTTGGGCTTCCCATCTTTCTACTGATCGATCCATACTCACTTGCGTGCACCTAGCCTAGGAAGGTTTCCTTGGGCTTCCCATCTTTCTACTGATCGATCCATACTCACTTGCGTGCACCTAGCCTAGGAAGGTTTCCTATGGCTTCCCATCTTTCTACTGATCGATCCATACTCACTTGCGTGCACCTAGCCTAGGAAGGTTTCCTTGGGCTTCCCATCTTTCTACTGATCGATCCATACTCACTTGCGTGCACCTAGCCTAGGAAGGTTTCCTTGGGCTTCCCATCTTTCTACTGATCGATCCATACTCACTTGCGTGCACCTAGCCTAGGAAGGTTTCCTATGGCTTCCCATCTTTCTACTGATCGATCCATACTCACTTGCGTGCACCTAGCCTAGGAAGGTTTCCCTTTGGTACCGACTTCCATCTACGCACTCGATATAACCTAGGTACTTGGTACCGATGTTGGTTAACACTCAAGCATTTCTTGCAACCTTGGGCCATGGTACCAATTTTCACTTCTTAGGTACGTTTATGGGCCCGCATTAATCCAATATCGCTCCGATGGCCTTTCGCATTATTTCATCCGATAGCCCTTGCCAAAAGCTACCAAAAGTTCCTCCACGGCCATGTGCTCCGACGCTTAGTTTAGGAAATATTCGAAAAAATTCAAAATAGGAAGCATTTTCTTATTGGAAAATCACCTTAAATCGATGGCCATTTTTTGGGCAAAAACTTTAACGTCTTCCCGACTTTGCGGGAATTGCGAATTTTAGGCACCCAGAGAAAATCTTTTACTTTAAGGGGGCGGCCGCGAAGTTGCCCAAAGTCTCGGACACAAAAATTCTCAAGTTCCCCACTCTAGTAAAGCGCCCTATGAGTATCTCCTGGCCCGCGAGCTCTGCGAGCGGGCCAGCTTCGGCGATTTTTGCCTTTTCGCCTAGGCGGTTCTTCTACGAAATTGGTCCACAGCTTTTGCTCAGAAAGCTAGCATTTGTTGCAACAGTTAGGTACTTGGTACCACATTTTGGTATCCATTTGGGCATTTGTGGCAACTACTCGGTACTTTGGCCCACATTTCGCTCTACTCGGGCTTCTATGGTGGTACTTGTCGGTACTTCTGGCCAACTTAGGCCAATTGGGTGCAACTTGTGGGTACTCTGTGGGTACTTTAGGGCGTATTGTGTCTTTCGGGTGAACCTTCGCTATACTTCATGGGTACTGATGGCCAACTTAGGAACATTCAGTGCAACCTTTGGGCCTAAGGAAATTTGTCCAACTCTTTGGACTTAGAAAATTTTCTGGACTTAGAAAATTTTTTGGACTTGTAAAAATTTTCAAATGTTCAATTTGGCCCACATTTCGCTCTACTCGGGCCTCTATGGTGCTACTTGGCGGTACTTTTGGCCAACTTAGGCCAATTGGGTGCTCTTTGTGGATACTCTATCGGTACTTTTGGCCAACTTAGGCCAATGGGGTGCTATATGTGGGTGCTCTATCGGTACTTTTGGCCAACTTAGGCCAATTGGGTGCTCTTTGTGGATACTCTATCGGTACTTTTGGCCATGTTAGGCCCATTCGGTGCTATTTGTGGGTACTCTATCAGTACTTTTGGCCAACTTAGGCCAACTCAGTGCTACTTGTGGGTACTCTATCGGTACTTTTGGCCAACATAGGCCAATTGGGTGCTACTTGTGGGTGCTCTATCGGTACTTTTGGCCAACTTAGGCCAACTGGGTGCTATTTGTGGGTACTCTATCGGTACTTTTGGCCAACTTAGGCCAACTCAGTGCTTCTTGTGGGTACTCTATCGGTACTTTTGGCCAACTTAGGCCCATTCGGTGCTATTTGTGGGTACTCTATCGGTACTTTTGGCCAACTTAGGCCAACTCAGTGCTATTTGTGGGTACTCTATCGGTACTTTTGGCCAACTTAGGCCAATTGGGTGCTCTTTGTGGGTGCTCTATCGGTACTTTGGGACATATTATGTCCTTCGGGTGAACCTTCTCGATACCTCATGGGTACTTGTGGCCAACTTAGGAAAATTCAGTGCAACCTATGGGCCTTTGGAAATTGTTCCAACACTTTGGACTTAGAAAATTTTCTGGACTTAGAAAATTTTTTGGACTTAGAAAAATTTTCAACTTCTGTATCTTCTTCATCATGTTCCATTTTGTGGGACTTAGAAAATTTTCTGGACTTAGAAAATTTTTTGGACTTAGGAAATTTTTCAACAGTTGTAAAATTTTTGTTCCTTCTTTGAAGAAGAATACTTTCCACTATTAGCTTCTTTCTCTTTTTCTTCTTAGTTGTCTTCTTATTTTCGGTCCGAGAGCGCCGACACTTGTAAAATTATCTAAGTCCGAAGACTTTTGGAATGAACCAAAAGTCAACGAACACAATACATCAACCCTATCAACATCAAGTGGCAACCCGAAGGAAGCGCAGCGGCCAGCCCATGTACAACGCGAAGTTGTAGCATGCAACCAACCAACCGCTAACCTCCAACGGCACTCAATGTATTCGTTACACATGGGCGCACCTGCACCACACTGTCGTGACCATCCAACGAGCCGTCGGTTCGGTCGTGTGTTACAAGCACCCCATCACATAGGCATAGAGTCACCACACAGTGTTCTTCAACACTCTCGTCACATGGTGCAAGTCACGGTACGCACCACCAATGTGCACTGGTTGGCCAATTCCAGCACACACGGGGCGCGCACGCGCAAGCACTAACCACCAAGCATGGGTCGCCTGAGAGGATCGATGCGAACGCATCTCTACAACTTGAAGCTCCCAGCCTGTAGTCCCGTCGTTTGCGGGCGGTCGTAGGTGTCGAAACTAGTGATATCCACAGTCGGCAAGCTCGTCCACCGGTGTTCCCAACATGTATGGTACTAACACGTGCAGCGCGAACCCGCCCTTTGCGGCCTAGTAGTAAGCGGGGATGAGACGCCAGTGTGCCAATGGACAGCACGGACGGTTCTCGGAGGGTTGTTAGGCCCGCTAGCTTACGACCACCTAATGGGTATAAGAAGCGCTATCAGCTCGGATTGGATACGACCTTAGAGGCGTTCAGGCATAATCCAGCGGACGTAGCGTCATACCATAGTCCGTTCGAACTAGTATTGAGCCAGTGGTCCGTACCTGTGGTTCCTCTCGTACTGCACAGGAATTCCGTTAAGATAGCGACAAACAATGCACACCAGTAGGGTAAAACTAACCTGTCTCACGACGGTCTAAACCCAGCTCACGTTCCCTTGAAAGGGTGAACAATCCTACGCTTGGTAAATTTTGCTTTACAATGATAGGAAGAGCCGACATCGAAGGATCAAAAAGCCACGTCGCTATGAACGCTTGGCGGCCACAAGCCAGTTATCCCTGTGTGTGCGTAGCTGTCAAGCCAGCAGTTTAGACGTGCTTTGTGTCGCTCCGTATTTTTTGCAAAAATATTGTGCAAAAGTGCTTATAAAAAGCGGAACAATAGTCGAAAAGGGCGAATTGAGTGTCATTCTTAGCGGATATCGGAAAAGAAAATCGTTCTACTTCAATTTACTGCGTTAAAACTCAGTTTAAAGTGTCCCCATACACTTTGTATGGGGAACTTCAGTGGTGAATTAATACCAATATACCGTGTTGGAACATTGGAAAAGTGGTAAAACACATGCTAGGGAGCATAAACTATTGTTTTCTAGCGACGTAAAGTGTTTTTAAAAAGAGGAAAACAGAAAAAACTCGACGTGAAAGTGCGTGCAACAGCGTGGTACGGTGGCGTCAGGTGTGTCGTCGCGTGTGTTTGTGTCATCAACAACACCACGAAGCGTTTTCGAGCAGCGAGGACAACAACCCAACGTAAAAGCTCCCCTTTTACGACGACAGCGCCATCAGCGGCGGGTTCCACAACTTCCAGCGAAGACAGCAACCACCTTCTCTTCGACGTCCGCAGCGCCACCAGCGACCGGTAGCGGTAGCGCTTAGCCGGGACACCAGCGTTACGAAGCGTTACGGTGCTATAAAACGCGGTGCGGGTTGCATACCTTTCCGGCGCTTAGCGGTCAGAGAGCGAGAACGCGCAGCCGGAGACCGGGAACGCGTTGTAGGAGACCGGGAACGGTTCTTTGGCTCCGAATCCTTCCCCGGGAACGCCAAAACGAGAGATTTCAACGCGCCAGCAGGCGACGAACCCGATTTTTGGTGTTTTCCTGTTCTTCTTGCGGAATATCTTAAAAAATTATTATTTCTGCGGTTTTCTCTTGCTTAATTGGTTTTTAATAAAGAAAAAAGTGGGAGTTTTTTATTCTTGCGATCCGCGGACGGAAAATCTGCCAAAGGGGCTCTAGCGACGGACGGTCGTTACCTTGGCAGATGCTGAAGGGAATATCCCCTTGTTCCGTCTGAACGATTCGTGCAGGCGGTTTTTTGTGAAAGGAGCGGAGAATGGAGGGGCGGGTGCTTCGTTCCGGGGTGCGGTCGTCGTCCACGCCTCGGAAGCGGTCCGATACCCCTTCCCCTTTACCGGTGACACCACGGCCGGCCGGACCAACGGTGGCGGTTCCGTCCGAGGCTGATAATTCCGAGGAGGAGGACGATGCGGAATTTTCCGACGCCTCTCTTCTCGAGCAGACGGTGGTGCCGCCAGTGGTAGCAGCAGGGGAGATGTCTTCATCCGTGGCTCCCCACGACGATGGCGAAGCGTCGGTGCTGGCTTTCCAGCACAAGATGCTGGAGAACTTCGCCAAGCAGATCGAGTCGCTGACGGAAGAGCTGCGACTCAGCCGGGAACGTGAAGTGGCCCTGAAGTGTACGCTGGAAGCGCTTCAAGAGGGCATGCGTTCGTTGACGGCGCTACATTCCTCGGCACAGCCTGGTGGTCAGGGCAGTGCCAGGACAAAACGCAGCCGGCAGCAGCGCAACCGGGCGAAGAAGGCTTCGCAACAGCAGCAGCAGCAGCAGCGGCAGCAGCAGCAGCAGCGGCAGCAGCAGCAGCAGCGGCAGCAGCAACAACAACAGCGGCAGCAGCAGCAGCAGCAGCAGCAGCAGCAGCGCAGCCAGCCACAGCCGCAGCGACGGACGGTCGCAGTGTCGGCTAATGGCCAGCAGCAGCAGCAGCAGCAACCGCAACGTCAGCAGCAGCGGCAACAGCAGCAGATGTCCTGGGCTACGGTCGTGAGCGGTCGGAAGAGCCGATCGCAACGCCCGACTCAGCAGCAGCAGCAACCGCAGCAGGTGGGCCAGCCGTACCGGCCACCTCAGATGCGCCAGCAGCAGCAGCAGAGTCAGCAGCAACAACATCAGCAGCATCGTGCCCAGTCTAAGGGGCGTCCTCCGCGTCCTGACCGCATTGCGGTGGTCCCAGGTTCGGACAAAACCTGGACAGAGATGTACGTGAAGCTGCGTACATCTCAGGAGCTGCAGGACGTCAGGGCAGACATCGGCATGGGGCGCCGGACCGTGCAAGGTCATCTGCTTGTACCGTTGCGGAAGAACGTCGATAGCGCGGAGCTGGCTCGCCGGATCCAGCTAGCGCTAGGTGAGGATGGCGAGGCACGAGTGGTGACGGAGATGGGTGAGCTTCTCATCACCAACGTCGACTCTCTGGCCAAAGAGAGTGACGTGAAGCTTGCCATTGAGGAGAAGCTGGGGTCAGCGGCTGGCATCACTCACGTCGAGCTTTGGGAGCTCCGTGATGGCACAAAGCGAGCGCGTGTTCGACTCCCACTGGCCAAGGCACGGAGTCTCATTGGTCAGAAGTTGACACTCTGCCAATGTGTCAGCGGCATCCGCGAAGTGCCGAAGAAGCCGCTCGACCGTCAGCGCTGCTTCCGTTGCCTGCTGATGGGGCACCTGGCGCGGGACTGCCGTTCTTCAACTGACCGGACGGGTCAGTGTTTGCAGTGTGGCGAGGTAGGCCACCGCGTTAGTCAGTGCACGTCGGCAGCTAAGTGCATTGTCTGCCAGGGGCCCCATCGAGTGGGCCACTCATCGTGCCGACAAGGTCAACAGTGTCGGGTGTAGTGAGGGTGATGCAGGTCAACCTGGGTGGTGGACGCACTGCTCAGGATCTGGCCCTGCAAACAGCCCGCACGAAGCGGGTCGACGTGCTGCTGCTGTCAGAGGTGTATCGACCTCCAGAGGGCAGCGGTAACTGGACGGTGGATTCGTCGGGGAGAGCAGCTGTGGTGGCAACCGGCCACCTTCCAATCCAGCGGGTCTGGCGCTGTGCCATGCCCGGGTTGGCTGCTGCGCAGATTGGAGGGGTGGTCTTCATCAGCTGTTACGCCCCTCCACGTCTCAACGCCGGCGAGTTCGAGCAACTTCTGGAGGCGGTGGAGTTGGAGGCCCAACCCCACCCTCGCATCGTCCTGGCAGGCGATTTCAACGCCTGGAATGAGGAGTGGGGTAGCCAACGTACCACCCGGCGCGGTGAAGAGCTGCTGGACACAATCCGGCAGCTTGGGCTTGTGATCCTGAACCAAGGATCGGTCCCGACGTTCGTGGGCAACGGAGTCGCCACTCCCAGTGTCGTGGATGTGTCTTTCGCGAGCGCATCCATTGCTCGTCCAGACACTTGGGAGGTGGCAGCGAACACCACTTCGTGCCACTATACGGCGTCGGACCACCGGTACATTTTCTTCACCGTGGGGCCTCCAACTCTCGACCAGCAGCGACGACAACAGCAGCAGCACCAGCAGCAGCAGCACCAGCAGCAGCAGCACCTGCAGCAGCAGCATCGTCACCTGAACGGGAGGCAGCAGCGACAACAGCAGCAGCATCGTCAGCGGGGACAGGGGTCCTCTTCGTCATCCACCACGTTTCGGCATGCTGGCCGGAGATGGAAGACGACGCAGTTTTCGGTGGAGGCATTCGCAGCCGCACTCCAGACGGCCGGTTTTCCGGAACGAGCCGTCAGCCAGGAGGGGATGGTCGACGCCATGCTAGATGCATGCGACGACACGATGGAGCGCGTCACCATGTCGCATCGTGACCCCCATCGAGACCTCTTCTGGTGGACTCCGGAGATCTTGCGTCTTCGGGAGGAGTGTGCGGCCGTGCACGAGCGGATGCTTCATACCACCGACCTGCAGGAGCGCAGCATCGTGGCTGCACATCATCGGTCGGCGAGGAGAGCCGTCGAGAAGGCTGTCCGGGCCAGCAAGCGAGCGCAGCTCGATGAGCTGATTCAACAGGCGGAAACCAACGAGTTTGGGGCCGGTTATCGGGTGGTCATGTCTCGTCTTCGTGGCTGCTTCGTGCCACCTGAGACTGACCGTGTCGTGTTGGAGCGGATAGCCAACGATCTGTTCCCGACACATCCGCCTGTTGACTGGCCGGACGCTGAATCATCGAGCGTCGACACCGAGGAGCGGAGTTCTTCGTTGACCCCTGTCACCGTGGGCGAGCTGTTGTCCATCGTGGGATCGATGGCGAACCGGAAAGCGCCTGGACTGGACGGTATCCCCAACGCGGCGGTTAAGACGGCCATTAGGAAGTACCCGGAGGTTTTCGTCCGTTTGTACCAGGACTGCCTGGACCGGGGTGCGTTTCCAGCGCCCTGGAAGAGGCAACGACTGGTACTGTTGCCAAAGCCTGGCAAGCCTCCCGGGGAAAGCTCCTCCTACCGGCCGCTGTGTATGCTCGACGCACTCGGCAAGGTGTTGGAGCGCCTAATTCTTAACCGCCTCAACGAGTTCCTGGAGGAACCAGATGCGGAACGGCTGTCGGACGGGCAGTACGGTTTCCGGCGAGGCAGATCCACCATCAGTGCGATCCAGCGCGTTGTCGAAGCGGGCAGGACGGCCATGTCCTTTCGCCGCACCAACGCCCGAGACAAGCGCTGCCTGATGGTGGTGGCACTTGATATCCGCAACGCCTTTAACTCTGCGCCCTGGCAAGCCATCGCCAACGCGCTGAGGGACAAGGGGGTACCGTCATCGCTGCAGCAGATACTGAGGAGCTATTTCGAGGACCGGCGGCTGGTTATCGACACCAGCGAGGGCCCTGTCGAGCGTAACATCAGTGCGGGCGTTCCACAGGGTTCCATTTTGGGACCCACGCTTTGGAACGTGCTGTACGACGGGGTCCTGGGTGTCCAGTTGCCTGAGGGGGCCGAGGTTATTGGCTATGCTGATGACCTTGTCGTCTTGGTCCCCGCAACGACACCCCAAGCCGCTTCCTCGACTGCTGAACGAGCCATCGCGGTAATCATGGACTGGCTGGACCGGAACCGTCTCTCGTTGGCGCCAGAGAAGACGGAAATGACGCTCATCTCCACCCTGAAGCGTCATCCGGTCGTGAGCATCAACATCGGAGGTGTGGTCGTGCAATCCCAGCGCTCCATCCGTTATCTTGGAGTTTGGTTGCACGACCACCTGTCATGGTTGCCGCACGTTCAGCAGGCTGCAGCGAAGGCCATGAAGGTCGCGGAAGCCGTCACGCGCCTCATGCCGAACCACAGTGGACCGAAGTCGTCGCGTGCCCGACTGCTGGCGGCCGTAGCGGACTCCATCCTGCGCTACGGGGCCCCAGTATGGTCGGAGGGGCTGCAGCTGCGCCAATGCCGTAGATTGGTGCAGCGCGTGCAGAGGACAAC
>NW_026045155.1:72500-97500 GCF_943734845.2 Anopheles funestus
CTCGGCATCGTTTTGATTCGATCTCTCAACAACAACTCCCGGTCGACTTGGTCGACTTGGACCCACGATGTCTCCCCCCGAGCATGTCGAGCCAACTGCACCACTATTGTATTGGACAACATGTTCCCCTCGGGCATCGATGGGTTAATCATGCACCACTATTATAAAACCCTTTGACGTTTTCCCCCAAGCACGTTGATCCAGTATTACGACGGATACGGTCAACGAAATCTTGGACATCAAAGAGGTTTTCGATTGAATTTCCCCATGTTTCACAACGTACTCTTAGCGGTATCCTACGATACGTCTCACTCTATTTGTGTGTGTGCGCGTTTACGTGCGTGCGATTTATGCGGTTCACCCCTTTACTTTCAGCGCCCTGCGGTCCCAACAAAGGTCCCGAGCACGCCATTATGCACAGTGTGGAAGCGTGTTTCCCCCACGACACTAGACGGGCTGCTCGCCATAGTGTTCTATTGTGGCACGCTCCACCCTGAAGTTTGGTTTGTTGTATATCAAGGAATTGATAGGCACTCAAGAATGTGTGCATCGGCCGGGTTTAATCGTCCGACGCGCAATATGCGTTCAACTTATCGGTGTTCATGTGTCCTGCAGTTCACATTGTGACGCGCATTTAGCTGCGGTCTTCATCGATCCATGAGCCGAGTGATCCCCTGCCTAGGGTTTTATAGTAAGGTTCCCAATGTAACACAATCCCGGTGGTACGTCCAAAGACTAACTTTCTGACTAAGTTGTCTTTATTACCCAATAGTCCCAGGCCTTGTGACTTGTGGCTCATGTCTACGCCCATGGCCACCATTCGCTAAGATAGTTTTGAAGTCACTTTGAAGGCCCAGGAACAACTCTCTTAGCACATCGGTTAACCTGGCGCCGCAGTCAACTCATGTGCTTGGATCGGATCGAGCTATTGAGTATTGGGCCTGCATACTCGCTCATCCGTATCCTTTGCGTACCGCCCCATGGCCCTTGTATGTCTGCACCACAGTTCCTGTTCGTTCCGTGCCTATGGCCGGATACGTATTGCACATCGGTATACCTGTCGCTACTCAGGCAACTCGTGTGCGTGGATTGGATCGAGAACATGGTGTGTGCCCCATGTTATAATTGATAGTCCATATCCACTTTATAGGTTAAAGTCATAAGTTGTGATTGCACAACCATTCTTCATAAGAGTTTAATCACTCTTCAACTAACTTTCGTTCTGGTGTCTTGGTATCAAATCGCGTAAGACACAAGATTCTACTGGCCAAATAGAATCTAGCACATTGGTTAACCTGGCGCCGCAGTCAACTCATGTGCTTGGATCGGATCGAGCTATTGAGTATTGGGCCTGCATACTCGCTCATCCGTATCCTTTGCGTACCGCCCCATGGCCCCGTCCTTAGAGTTAATGACTAGTAGGCTTAACTCTTTGTATGTCTGCACCACAGTTCCCGTTCGTTCCGTGCCGTGGCCGGATACGTATTGCACATCGGTATACCTGTCGCTACTCAGGCAACTCGTGTGCGTGGATTGGATCGAGCTCATGGGGTGTGTAGAGATTCCATGTTATAATTGCAAGTCCATATCCACTTTATAGGTTAAAGTCATAAGTTGTGATTGCACAACCATACTTCATAAGAGTTTAATAACTCTTCAACTAACTTTCGTTCTGGTGTCTTGGTATCAAATCGCGTAAGACACAAGATTCTACTGGCCAAATAGAATCTAGCACATTGGTTAACCTGGCGCCGCAGTCAACTCATGTGCTTGGATCGGATCGAGCTATTGAGTATTGGGCCTGCATACTCGCTCATCCGTATCCTTTGTGTACCGCCCCATGGCCCCGTCCTTAGAGTTAATGACTAATAGGCTTAACTCTTGTTTGTCTGCACCACAGTTCCCGTTCGTTCCGTGCCGTAGCCGGATACGTATTGCACAGTAGTAGACACCGTAATCTGACGTATCTAACACACCACTATTGTAACTCGTCGTCCAAGGACCTTTCAAGTGCCTGATGGCCAGGGGAGCTCTTACACGGCACGGAGACACAGTGATGCTCGCCCATCAAAGTGTACAACGATCGAGTTTGCTTAAGTGTCTGGGTACCTACACACCAGACACAATGCAATGGCCATGGATCCACACAAGGCACATCACATGCAGAAAGCTTCACCAGATTATGACACATACCACACTCTTGTAACTCGTCGTCGAAGGGGCGTTCAAAGTGCCTTACGGCTAGGGGAGATCTAGCACGGCACGGAGACACAGTGATGGTTGCCCATCAAAGTGTACAACGATCGAGTTTGCTTTCCGCGCAAGCGTTCTAAGTGTCTGGGTACCTACACACCAGACACAATGCAATGGCCACGGATCCACACAAGGCACATCACATGCAGAAAGCTTCACCAGATTCTGACACATACCACACTCTTGTAACTCGTCGTCGAAGGGGCGTTCAAAGTGCCTTACGGCTAGGGGGGATCTAGCACGGCACGGAGACACAGTGATGGTCACCCATCAAAGTGTACAACGATCGAGTTTGCTTTCCGCGCAAGCGTTCTAAGTGTCTGGGTATCTAAGCACCAGACACAATGCAATGGCCACGGATCCACACAAGGCACATCACATGCAGAAAGCTTCACCAGATTCTGACACATACCACACACATGCAACTCGTCGTCGAAGGGGCGTTCAAGTGCCTTACGGCTAGGGGAGATCTAGCTCGGCACGGAGACACAGTGATGGTCACCCATCAAAGTGTACAACGAACGAGTTGGCTTTCAACAAATTCTGACACATAGCAAGCGAGCGACCGAGCTACACCGAAGGCAGCTCATGGTTGGTCACTCGCGGACGATCATCAGTAATGATCCTTCCGCAGGTTCACCTACGGAAACCTTGTTACGACTTTTACTTCCTCTAAATCATCAAGTTCGGTCAACTTCAGCCATGCCAGCTGCAGCTCACGAAGGAACCGCGGAAGGTAAGCCTCCAGAAACCTCACTAAATAATCCATCGGTAGTAGCGACGGGCGGTGTGTACAAAGGGCAGGGACGTAATCAGCACTAGCTAATGACTAGTGCTTACTAGAAATTCCAGGTTCATGGGGACCGTTGCAGTCCCCAATCCCGACTAGATGGGCATTTTAGTGATTTCCCGTTCCTCTCGGAATGGGGGCGCCTATTGGCGAGAACACGCTGCGACCCACATTGTAGCACGCGTGCAGCCCAGAACATCTAAGGGCATCACGGACCTGTTATCGCTCATTCTCAGCTTGCTAAACACAAGTTGTCCCGCTAAGCAGGGCAAACGTAGCCGACGACCGCCCGTGAAGGCGCCGCCCGGCTGTAACGTCAGGTGCGCCCGGAGGCGCACTGCTGACAGCGTTCTAGTTAGCATGTTTGAGTCACGTTCGTTATCGGAATTAACCAGACAAATCATTCCACGAACTAAGAACGGCCATGCACCACTACCCTTAAATTTGAGAAAGAGCTATCAATCTGTCTTACCTCGATAAGTTTGGACCTGGTAAATTTTCCCGTGTTGAGTCAAATTAAGCCGCAAGCTCCACTTCTTGTGGTGCCCTTCCGTCAATTCCTTTAAGTTTCAACTTTGCAACCATACTTCCCCCGGAACCCGATTTTGGTTTCCCGGAAGCGACTGAGAGCACCGAATAGGGGTAGCGTCTCCCAATTGCTAATTGGCATCGTTTACGGTTAGAACTAGGGCGGTATCTAATCGCCTTCGATCCTCTAACTTTCGTTCTTGATTAAAGAAAGCATCCATGGCAAACGCTTTCGCTTCAGTTGGTCCTACGACGGTCTACGAATTTCACCTCTCGCGCCGTAATACCAATGCCCCCAACTACTTCTGTTAATCATTACCTCTAGGTTTCTGACAAACCAACGAAATCGTATAAACCGAGGTCATATTCCATTATTCCATGCAAGATTATTCTCGGCCAACGCCAACCCCACGGGGGGGCCGGACGCTTTGTCTTAGCCTGCTTTGAGCACTCTAATTTGTTCAAGGTAAATGTGAGTATCTTGAGCACCATGAGGAGCCCGTGCCGGAGTTAACCGGTAGCACGGTACTCGTTCACAGAGTAACGCCCAAGTACACCATTGTGAGTCGCAGCCGTGAGCGCGCGCACGAACGGCCCCGGCGTGTAACCGGGCGCCCGTGGCGGTCACGTGTCTGGACGGGCAATCAACTTCGAACGTTTTAACCGCAACAACTTTAATATACGCTAGTGGAGCTGGAATTACCGCGGCTGCTGGCACCAGACTTGCCCTCCACTTGATCCTTGTTGAAGGATTTATACTCAACTCATTCCAATTATGGACCATCGTTAGAGAGGTCCATATTGTTATTTCTCGTCACTACCTCCCCGTACTGGGATTGGGTAATTTACGCGCCTGCTGCCTTCCTTGGATGTGGTAGCCATTTCTCAGGCTCCCTCTCCGGAATCGAACCCTGATTCCCCGTTACCCGTCGCAACCATGGTAGTCCTCTACACTACCATCAATAGTTGATAGGGCAGACATTTGAAAGATCTGTCGTCAGTCGACAAGCGACCATACGATCTGCGTCCTTATCCAGACTTCAACTCAAGCCGCCCGGAGGCGATTGGTTTAACTAATAAGTGCACCAGTTCAGCTACCCGCGAGGGCAACAGTCCCGGCATGTTGCATGTATTAGCTCTGGATTTTCCACAGTTATCCAAGTAACTAGTGGTAGGATGATCTTGTGAATTATAGCTGTTATACTGAGCCTTATGCGGTTTCACATTCATTTATGTTTGTACTTAGACATGCATGGCTTAACCTTTGAGACAAGCGTATATTACTGGTAGGATCAACCAGAATTCGTTCCACTACAGACACACACTCGCTTAGTGGGAAATAAATTTCCACACAACTCTCTCTCTCTAGAACCATATGGAATGGCTCTTTGGTGTTGGGTAAGGCACCAATTTGTTGGGGTGTAACGGTCACCACCAACTTTAAGTTTGTTAGGGCACAACGGAAACCACTAACTAAACTTTAGGAAACTAAATTTCCTCACACATTATCTCTCACCATATTAGCACTAGGTGCTATCCACGATTGTACAACGTTTCAACTCTTGAATCGACCGTAGGGCCGCGGAATTGCTTCCGGGCCCCTATTCTCGCTATTAATTGTTCATCTCTTTCAATACATCGAGTTCGTTCCATTGGGTAGTTCGCATGGCGAACGTTTTGATGCAGCCCCCTGGGGGACCACGGCACTTTACACCGGGTATGGTGTATGCGCAACCTACAGATAACAATAAACCCCTTATGCGTGTGTAAACCGATGTTGGGCTGCTCAACATCTTTCATGGTTACATCACTTGCACCAGAACCCACGGTGCCGATTTGGTAATATGTTGTACATTTACTCTCAAGATGTACGCTTCGGCCCCTTATTCAGGGGCTCAAGCTATTACCAGCAAGAACAATCCTCATCCAGACTTGAACTCGAAACACCCGCAGGCGAACGGTTTAACTAATAAGTGCACCAGTCTTGAATCCATGCGTCGGTGGAAACAATGCCGGCGTGTTGCATGTATTAGCTCTGAACTTAGCGAGTGATTGCCTTGCAGCTGTCATACTGAGCGTAGAGCGTGATTATCGCTCACTTGAACCATGTTGAATGGCTCTTTGGTGTAGGGTAAGGCACCAATTTGTTGGGGCGTAACGGTCACCACCAACTTAAGACTTGCTTATAGGTATTTCAACGTTTTCAACTCTTTAATCGACCGTGTTTCATTATCATCTCTTCTTCTTATTAAATGCATCGAGTTCGTTCCATTGGGTAGTTCGCGTGGCGAACGGTTTGATGCAGCCCCCCGGGGGGGACCACGGCACTTTACACCGGGCATGGTGTATGCGCAACCTACAGATCACCAATATATTTGTGATCGATAATGCACACTTCTTACACGACTGACCAGTCGACAGCGCTGCCTTCCTATTATGCGTGTGTAAACCGATGTTGGGCTGCTCAACATCTTTCACGGTTACATCACTTGCACCAGAACCCATGGTGCCGATTTGGTAATATGTTGTACATGGTCTCAAGATGTACGCTTCGACCCCTTAAGGGCTCAAGCTATTACCAGCAAGAACAATCCTCATCCAGACTTGAACTCGAAACACCCGGAGGCGAACGGTTTAACTAATAAGTGCACCAGTCTTGAATCCATGCGTCGGTGGAAACAATGCCGGCATGTTGCATGTATTAGCTCTGAACATAGCGAGTGATTGCCTTGTAGCTGTCGAACTGAGCGTAGAATGTGATTATCGCTCACTTGAAAGGGTCAAGCCCTTTCGAGTCGTCCGGTTTTTACGCCAGACGACTCGGTTCACCATCTTTCGGGAAGGGACCGTCTCGGTCGCAAGCTGCTCCGGTCCCCAAACAACCTGCGACAAATGATAGGAAATGCCGACATCAATACGTGTTCAGTTTGGTTTATCGCTCATAGGTCTTTTTGACCATCGATCCCTGATTATAACTCTCAATTAAACAGTCAGGAGAGTAAGGCATGCCCATCGATATCTCATCGACAGGCGATACCGCAAGAACGGCCAACGACACATCAGGTGATCGATTATTGCTACGACTTTTGCTTAATCGTTTCCACTCCTTAGAGAAAGAAACCCCCGGGGACCGTCTCGGTCGCAAGCTGCTCCGGTCCCTAAACAACCTGCGACAAATGATAGGAAATGCCGACATCAATACGTGTTCAGTTTGGTTTATCGCTCATTGGTCTGTTTGACCATCGATCCCTGATTAAACTCTCAGTAATCCAGTCGGGAGAGTAAGGCATGCCCATCGATATCTCATCGACAGGCGATACCGCTTGAACGGCCAACGACACATCAGAGGATCGTATCTTGCTACAACTTTTGCTTAATCGTTTCTTCTCCTTGGAGAAAGAAACCCCCGGGGACCGTCTCGGCCGCAAGCTGCTCCGGTCCCTAAACAACCTGCGGCATCAAATGATAGGAAAAGCCGACATCAATACGTGTTCAGTTTGGTTTATCGCTCATTGGTCTTGTTTGACCATCGATCCCTGATTAATACTCTCAATTAGAAGGTCGGTAGAGTAAGGCATGCCCATCGATATCTCATCGACAGGCGATACCGCTTGAACGGCCAACGACACATCAGAGGATCGTATCTTGCTACAACTCTTGCTTAATAGTTTCCACTCCTTGGAGAAAGAAACCCCCGGGGACCGTCTCGGCCGCAAGTTGCTCCGGTCCCTAAACAACCTGCGGCATCAAATGATAGGAAAAGCCGACATCAATACGTGTTCAGTTTGGTTTATCTCTCATAGGTCTGTTTGACCATCGATCCTAGAATTCAACTTTCGAGTAAGGCATGCCCGTCGATATCTCATCGATAGGCGATACCGGTAGAACGGCCAACGACACACATCTAGGATCGCATTTACTCTTCCTTGGATGGATAACCAATACCCTAGGACCGTTTCATCGCGAGCTGCTCCGGTCCTCAAACAACTCGCGAACCACCGATAGGATGATATTAGGAATGGCCGACTTTCATCCTTTAACTCTCAGTTCTGCTTACCAAAACATAGGTACTTGGACCTTAAAGACCACTATATGTTCCCCGATCGGGGGCAATCGGAACGTCTATCCATCATCAACATCGTTTCACTCATTCCGAACCACCAAATTGGACAGACAGTACCATATTCACCAACCGATTGCTTCAACTTCGCAAACTGTATGGTAAGTTCTACTAATTTCACATCTTACCATCGACTAATAGTGCATAAATCCACTTGGAAATCACTTTTCCTTGGTCCTCGGACCTTCTACGACAACGTCCAACAAATATCCGAAGTCGTTTCCCAACTTAGACCAAGCATTTCGTATCTTTACTTCTAATCGATTTTTTCTCTCATAATTGACGATCAAAATCTAAAAACCACATTTTGAGCCAGAAGCAGTCGTCCGATCGTCCTGGGGGTAGTCTCAATCGATTTAGAAGGGCCCAATTCATAAAGATACGTACTCAGTCAAATTCATGCTTCTGGCTCACCTACCCCCTATATAGAAAACGAAAGCGTACAGGCGTGGAAAACGTGCCATTTTTCTCCATCACGGACTTTTTTTTTCTCGTTGCACCGACTCTAGTAAAAAAGTGAAAATTTTTACTAGTTACCAACTTTTGCAAATTATCATCGGATATCACTTTTCATGGTCTATAGTAAGTTCTTATCACGTTTTAGTAGTTTTTGAAAAAAAAATTTTTTTGAACTTTTCAAAATTTTTCAAAACAAAGTTTTTGTAGGCGGTTTTGTGTATGGAGGGTTACTAGTCTCGGGGTCACTGTTTGACCAAAAATCCACTATATATCATTCGAAAGGTAATTTCAAGGGCTACAAAAAATTGTTCTACGGCACCCCCCTCCGACGTCTAGTATTCGAGTTATTGGCCAAAAACCATCACTTGAGCGATTTTTCGTTCAGGGTACCCGACTCTAGTAAAAAAGTGAAATTTTTCTCGATTGACCAAGTGTTGCAAATGACCATCGGATTTCACTTTTTATGGTCTATAGTGAGTTCTGATCACGATTTGGTACTTTTTGAAAAAATTTTTTTGACGCACTTTTCAAAATTTTGCAAAACCAAAACTTTTTAGGCGGTTTTGTGTATGGAGGGTTACTAGTCTCGGGGTCACTGTTTGACCAAAAAACCACTATATATCATTCGAAAGGTAATTTCAAGGGCTACAAAAAATTGTTCTACGACACCCCCCTCCGACGTCTAGTATTCGAGTTATTGGCCAAAAACCGCAACTATAGCGGTTTTTCGTACAGGGTACCCGACTCTAGTAAAATGATGCGATTTTTACTAGTCTAGGAACTTTTTGGTCAAAAAATCAAGTATATGTCATTCGATAGATAATTTCAAGGGCTACCAAAAATTGTTCCACGACACCCCCCTGCGACGTCTAGTATTCGAGTTATTAGCCAAAAACCGCAACTTAAGCGGTTTTTCGTCCAGGGTACCCGACTCTAGTAAAATGATGCGATTTTTACTAGTCTAGGGAACTTTTTGGCCAAAAATCAAGTATATGTCATTCGATAGATAATTTCAAGGGCTACCAAAAATTGTTCCACGACACCCCCCTCCGACGTCTAGTATTAGAGTTATTAGCCAAAAACCGCAACTATAGCGGTTTTTCGTCCAGGGTACCCGACTCTAGTAAAATGATGCGATTTTTACTAGTCTAGGGAACTTTTTGGCCAAAAATCAAGTATATGTCATTCGATAGATAATTTCAAGGGCTACCAAAAATTGTTCCACGACACCCCCCTGCGACGTCTAGTATTCGAGTTATTAGCCAAAAACCGCAATTATAGCGGTTTTTCGTCCAGGGTACCCGACTCTAGTAAAATGATGCGATTTTTACTAGTCTAGGGAACTTTTTGGCCAAAAATCAAGTATATGTCATTCGATAGATAATTTCAAGGGCTACCAAAAATTGTTCCATGACACCCCCCTGCGACGTCTAGTATTCGAGTTATGGGCCAAAAACCATTCATACTTGAGCATTTTGCTCATTTTGCCTGTACGGGTACCGGGGACTAGTAAAATCAGGCCAATTTTACTAGAGTAGGGGTCCTTTTTGGTCAAAAAAACAACTTTTGCTCGTTCGATAGGGAATCGATAGGGCAACAAAAAATCGTTCTACGACCCCCCCTTCCGATGTCTAGTATTCGAGTTATGGGCCAAAAACAGTTTATAGCTAATTTTTCACTCGATTTTTCACCAAGTATCGCACATTACTCCGGTTCTATGCATTGGATCGTCAATCTTTAAGATTTTATGGGTAGTTCCAACTGTTTGCTACATTTCATCCATACATCACGAACCGATTCAATGTCTGTGGTAGAAGTTATTAGAGGAATAAAAAAATTTACCCTTGGCTTTGGACCGTACAAGTTTACCCATTTTTGGCCCGTATTTGCCCCATAGCTCCGCCGGTATCCAAGATATCGCCACACTTTCTTCTGGCCATGGGTAGATGGCACTTGTGGCTAGATTTCTTCCATGCACCACTAATCGCTACCATGTCTGTGGCCGGAGCTATTCACGAAAGCGCCTCGCGCACTTGGTCGGATTTTTGGTCCAACTTCACCATTTTTGGCCCATATTTGCCCCATAGCTCCGCCGGTATCCAAGATAGCGCCACACTTTCTTCTGGCCATGGGTAGATGGCACTTGTGGCTAGATTTCTTCCATGCACCACTAATCGCTACCATGTCTGTGGCCGGAGCTATTCACGAAAGCGCCTCGCGCACTTGGTCGGATTTTTGGTCCAACTTGCACCATTTTTGGCCCATATTTCCCCCATAGCTCCGCCGGTATCCAAGATATGGCCACACTTTCTTCTGGCCATGGGTAGATGGCACTTGTGGCTAGATTTCTTCCATGCACCACTAATCGCTACCATGTCTGTGGCCGGAGCTATTCACGAAAGCGCCTCGCGCACTTGGTCGGATTTTTGGTCCAACTTCACCATTTTTGGCCCATATTTGCACCATAGCTCCGCCGGTATCCAAGATATGGCCACACTTTCTTCTGGCCATGGGTAGATGGCACTTGTGGCTAGATTTCTTCCATGCACCACTAATCGCTACCATGTCTGTGGCCGGAGCTATTCACGAAAGCGCCTCGCGCACTTGGTCGGATTTTTGGTCCAACTTCACCATTTTTGGCCCATATTTGCACCATAGCTCCGCCGGTATCCAAGATATGGCCACACTTTCTTCTGGCCATGGGTAGATGGCACTTGTGGCTAGATTTCTTCCATGCACCACTAATCGCTACCATGTCTGTGGCCGGAGCTATTCACGAAAGCGCCTCGCGCACTTGGTCGGATTTTTGGTCCAACTTGCACCATTTTTGGCCCATATTTGCCCCATAGCTCCGCCGGTATCCAAGATATGGCCACACTTTCTTCTGGCCATGGGTAGATGGCACTTGTGGCTAGATTTCTTCCATGCACCACTAATCGCTACCATGTCTGTGGCCGGAGCTATTCACGAAAGCGCCTCGCGCACTTGGTCGGATTTTTGGTCCAACTTGCACCATTTTTGGCCCATATTTGCCCCATAGCTCCGCCGGTATCCAAGATATGGCCACACTTTCTTCTGGCCATGGGTAGATGGCACTTGTGGCTAGATTTCTTCCATGCACCACTAATCGCTACCATGTCTCTGGCCGGAGCTATTCACGAAAGCGCCTCGCGCACTTGGTCGGATTTTTGGTCCAACTTGCACCATTTTTGGCCCATATTTGCCCCATAGCTCCGCCGGTATCCAAGATATGGCCACACTTTCTTCTGGCCATGGGTAGATGGCACTTGTGGCTAGATTTCTTCCATGCACCACTAATCGCTACCATGTCTCTGGCCGGAGCTATTCGACGAACAACCATCGCATTTACCTAGGTACTTTTTCGGATTTTTGGTCCAACTTGCACCATTTTTGGCCCATATTTCCCCCATAGCTCCGCCGGTATCCAAGATATGGCCACACTTTCTTCTGGCCATGGGTAGATGGCACTTGTGGCTAGATTTCTTCCATGCACCACTAATCGCTACCATGTCTGTGGCCGGAGCTATTCACGAAAGCGCCTCGCGCACTTGGTCGGATTTTTGGTCCAACTTGCACCATTTTTGGCCCATATTTGCCCCATAGCTCCGCCGGTATCCAAGATATGGCCACACTTTCTTCTGGCCATGGGTAGATGGCACTTGTGGCTAGATTTCTTCCATGCACCACTAATCGCTACCATGTCTGTGGCCGGAGCTATTCGACGAACAACCATCGCATTTACCTAGGTACTTTTTCGGATTTTTGGTCCAACTTGCACCATTTTTGGCCCATATTTGCCCCATAGCTCCGCCGGTATCCAAGATATGGCCACACTTTCTTCTGGCCATGGGTAGATGGCACTTGTGGCTAGATTTCTTCCATGCACCACTAATCGCTACCATGTCTGTGGCCGGAGCTATTCGACGAACAACCATCGCATTTACCTAGGTACTTTTTCGGATTTTTGGTCCAACTTGCACCATTTTTGGCCCATATTTGCCCCATAGCTCCGCCGGTATCCAAGATATGGCCACACTTTCTTCTGGCCATGGGTAGATGGCACTTGTGGCTAGATTTCTTCCATGCACCACTAATCGCTACCATGTCTGTGGCCGGAGCTATTCACGAAAGCGTCTCGCGCACTTGGTCGGATTTTTGGTCCAACTTGCACCATTTTTGGCCCGTATTTGCACCATAGCTCCGCCGGTATCCAAGATATGGCCACACTTTCTTCTGGCCATGGGTAGATGGCACTTGTGGCTAGATTTCTTCCATGCACCACTAATCGCTAACATGTCTCTGGCCGGAGCTATTCGACGAACAACCATCGCATTCACCTTCTCGTTGCACTTCTTCGGGAATTTGGTGCAACCAAGTTTTCACTATAACTTGGTCATTTTCCGTCCATCGGACATGCGGTTTTGGGTGTCGATACTTGACACCGCGCGCTACAATATGTTCCTCCACGACCATGTGGTCCGATGCTTCCAACAGGAGCTATTCGAGGAGTACCGATTTTTCACCATTAAAAATGCTCAATTTTGCACCAACTTTTGCCTATAACTCAGGCTGTATCGATCGGATCTTCAATCTTGAAAAAGTTTTGGATAGGTAGCATCAAATGCTACATTTCGTTCTTGCACGTCAACTTTGTCCGATGTCTAGCAAAAAAGTTATTCGCGAACCAAGTCCAGAACCCATGCAATGGCTGCCCTCATTGCATACATCACGGCGGTTAACTCTCGTTACTCTATACCGTGGACTTGGTACTTTTTCAGGCATTCGTTGCTACTTCTTGGTTCATGATATTCGTTTACGGTCTTCACTAGGGCATTTGGTGCTCCTTATCGGTTCATGATATTCGTTTACGGTCTTCACTAGGGCATTTGGTGCTCCTTATCGGTTCATGATATTCGTTTACGGTCTTCACTAGGGCATTTGGTGCTCCTTCTCGGTTCATGATATTCGTTTACGGTCTTCACTAGGGCATTTGGTGCTACTTCTCGGTTCATGATATTCGTTTACGGTCTTCACTAGGGCATTTGGTGCTCCTTCTCGGTTCATGATATTCGTTTACGGTCTTCACTAGGGCATTTGGTACTGGGCTTCCCACTTTCTACTGATCGATCCATACTCACTTGCGTGCACCTAGCCTAGGAAGGTTTCCTATGGCTTCCCATCTTTCTACTGATCGATCCATACTCACTTGCGTGCACCTAGCCTAGGAAGGTTTCCTTGGGCTTCCCATCTTTCTACTGATCGATCCATACTCACTTGCGTGCACCTAGCCTAGGAAGGTTTCCTATGGCTTCCCATCTTTCTACTGATCGATCCATACTCACTTGCGTGCACCTAGCCTAGGAAGGTTTCCTTGGGCTTCCCATCTTTCTACTGATCGATCCATACTCACTTGCGTGCACCTAGCCTAGGAAGGTTTCCTATGGCTTCCCATCTTTCTACTGATCGATCCATACTCACTTGCGTGCACCTAGCCTAGGAAGGTTTCCTATGGCTTCCCATCTTTCTACTGATCGATCCATACTCACTTGCGTGCACCTAGCCTAGGAAGGTTTCCTATGGCTTCCCATCTTTCTACTGATCGATCCATACTCACTTGCGTGCACCTAGCCTAGGAAGGTTTCCTATGGCTTCCCATCTTTCTACTGATCGATCCATACTCACTTGCGTGCACCTAGCCTAGGAAGGTTTCCTATGGCTTCCCATCTTTCTACTGATCGATCCATACTCACTTGCGTGCACCTAGCCTAGGAAGGTTTCCTATGGCTTCCCATCTTTCTACTGATCGATCCATACTCACTTGCGTGCACCTAGCCTAGGAAGGTTTCCTTGGGCTTCCCATCTTTCTACTGATCGATCCATACTCACTTGCGTGCACCTAGCCTAGGAAGGTTTCCTATGGCTTCCCATCTTTCTACTGATCGATCCATACTCACTTGCGTGCACCTAGCCTAGGAAGGTTTCCTATGGCTTCCCATCTTTCTACTGATCGATCCATACTCACTTGCGTGCACCTAGCCTAGGAAGGTTTCCTTGGGCTTCCCATCTTTCTACTGATCGATCCATACTCACTTGCGTGCACCTAGCCTAGGAAGGTTTCCTATGGCTTCCCATCTTTCTACTGATCGATCCATACTCACTTGCGTGCACCTAGCCTAGGAAGGTTTCCTATGGCTTCCCATCTTTCTACTGATCGATCCATACTCACTTGCGTGCACCTAGCCTAGGAAGGTTTCCTATGGCTTCCCATCTTTCTACTGATCGATCCATACTCACTTGCGTGCACCTAGCCTAGGAAGGTTTCCTATGGCTTCCCATCTTTCTACTGATCGATCCATACTCACTTGCGTGCACCTAGCCTAGGAAGGTTTCCTATGGCTTCCCATCTTTCTACTGATCGATCCATACTCACTTGCGTGCACCTAGCCTAGGAAGGTTTCCTTGGGCTTCCCATCTTTCTACTGATCGATCCATACTCACTTGCGTGCACCTAGCCTAGGAAGGTTTCCTATGGCTTCCCATCTTTCTACTGATCGATCCATACTCACTTGCGTGCACCTAGCCTAGGAAGGTTTCCTATGGCTTCCCATCTTTCTACTGATCGATCCATACTCACTTGCGTGCACCTAGCCTAGGAAGGTTTCCTTGGGCTTCCCATCTTTCTACTGATCGATCCATACTCACTTGCGTGCACCTAGCCTAGGAAGGTTTCCTATGGCTTCCCATCTTTCTACTGATCGATCCATACTCACTTGCGTGCACCTAGCCTAGGAAGGTTTCCCTTTGGTACCGACTTCCATCTACGCACTCGATATAACCTAGGTACTTGGTACCGATGATGGTTAACACTCAAGCATTTCTTGCATCCTGCGTGCAAGGTACCAATTTTCACTTCTTAGGTACGTTTATGGGCCCGCATTTATCCAATATCGCTCCGATGGCCTTTCGCATTATTTCATCCGATAGCCCTTGCCAAAAGCTACCAAAAGTTCCTCCACGGCCATGTGCTCCGACGCTTAGTTTAGGAAATATTCGAAAAAATTCAAAATAGGAAGCATTTTCTTATTGGAAAATCACCTTAAATCGATGGCCATTTTTTGGGCAAAAACTTTAACGTCTTCCCGACTTCGCGGGAATTGCGAATTTTAGGCACCCAGAGAAAATCTTTTACTTTAAGGGGGCGGCCGCGAAGTTGCCCAAAGTCTCGGACACAAAAATTCTCAAGTTCCCCACTCTAGTAAAGCGCCCTATGAGTATCTCCTGGCCCGCGAGCTCTGCGAGCGGGCCAGCTTCGGCGATTTTTGCCTTTTCGCCTAGGCGGTTCTTCTACGAAATTGGTCCACAGCTTTTGCTCAGAAAGCTAGCATTTGTTGCAACAGTTAGGTACTTGGTACCACATTTTGGTATCCATTTGGGCATTTGTGGCAACTACTCGGTACTTTGGCCCACATTTCGCTCTACTCGGGCTTCTATGGTGGTACTTGTCGGTACTTCTGGCCAACTTAGGCCAATTGGGTGCAACTTGTGGGTACTCTGTGGGTACTTTAGGGCGTATTGTGTCTTTCGGGTGAACCTTCGCTATACTTCATGGGTACTGATGGCCAACTTAGGAACATTCAGTGCAACCTTTGGGCCTAAGGAAATTTGTCCAACTCTTTGGACTTAGAAAATTTTCTGGACTTAGAAAATTTTTTGGACTTGTAAAAATTTTCAAATGTTCAATTTGGCCCACATTTCGCTCTACTCGGGCCTCTATGGTGCTACTTGGCGGTACTTTTGGCCAACTTAGGCCAATTGGGTGCTCTTTGTGGATACTCTATCGGTACTTTTGGCCAACTTAGGCCAATGGGGTGCTATATGTGGGTGCTCTATCGGTACTTTTGGCCAACTTAGGCCAATTGGGTGCTCTTTGTGGATACTCTATCGGTACTTTTGGCCATGTTAGGCCCATTCGGTGCTATTTGTGGGTACTCTATCAGTACTTTTGGCCAACTTAGGCCAACTCAGTGCTACTTGTGGGTACTCTATCGGTACTTTTGGCCAACATAGGCCAATTGGGTGCTACTTGTGGGTGCTCTATCGGTACTTTTGGCCAACTTAGGCCAACTGGGTGCTATTTGTGGGTACTCTATCGGTACTTTTGGCCAACTTAGGCCAACTCAGTGCTTCTTGTGGGTACTCTATCGGTACTTTTGGCCAACTTAGGCCCATTCGGTGCTATTTGTGGGTACTCTATCGGTACTTTTGGCCAACTTAGGCCAACTCAGTGCTATTTGTGGGTACTCTATCGGTACTTTTGGCCAACTTAGGCCAATTGGGTGCTCTTTGTGGGTGCTCTATCGGTACTTTGGGACATATTATGTCCTTCGGGTGAACCTTCTCGATACCTCATGGGTACTTGTGGCCAACTTAGGAAAATTCAGTGCAACCTATGGGCCTTTGGAAATTGTTCCAACACTTTGGACTTAGAAAATTTTCTGGACTTAGAAAATTTTTTGGACTTAGAAAAATTTTCAACTTCTGTATCTTCTTCATCATGTTCCATTTTGTGGGACTTAGAAAATTTTCTGGACTTAGAAAATTTTTTGGACTTAGGAAATTTTTCAACAGTTGTAAAATTTTTGTTCCTTCTTTGAAGAAGAATACTTTCCACTATTAGCTTCTTTCTCTTTTTCTTCTTAGTTGTCTTCTTATTTTCGGTCCGAGAGCGCCGACACTTGTAAAATTATCTAAGTCCGAAGACTTTTGGAATGAACCAAAAGTCAACGAACACAATACATCAACCCTATCAACATCAAGTGGCAACCCGAAGGAAGCGCAGCGGCCAGCCCATGTACAACGCGAAGTTGTAGCATGCAACCAACCAACCGCTAACCTCCAACGGCACTCAATGTATTCGTTACACATGGGCGCACCTGCACCACACTGTCGTGACCATCCAACGAGCCGTCGGTTCGGTCGTGTGTTACAAGCACCCCATCACATAGGCATAGAGTCACCACACAGTGTTCTTCAACACTCTCGTCACATGGTGCAAGTCACGGTACGCACCACCAATGTGCACTGGTTGGCCAATTCCAGCACACACGGGGCGCGCACGCGCAAGCACTAACCACCAAGCATGGGTCGCCTGAGAGGATCGATGCGAACGCATCTCTACAACTTGAAGCTCCCAGCCTGTAGTCCCGTCGTTTGCGGGCGGTCGTAGGTGTCGAAACTAGTGATATCCACAGTCGGCAAGCTCGTCCACCGGTGTTCCCAACATGTATGGTACTAACACGTGCAGCGCGAACCCGCCCTTTGCGGCCTAGTAGTAAGCGGGGATGAGACGCCAGTGTGCCAATGGACAGCACGGACGGTTCTCGGAGGGTTGTTAGGCCCGCTAGCTTACGACCACCTAATGGGTATAAGAAGCGCTATCAGCTCGGATTGGATACGACCTTAGAGGCGTTCAGGCATAATCCAGCGGACGTAGCGTCATACCATAGTCCGTTCGAACTAGTATTGAGCCAGTGGTCCGTACCTGTGGTTCCTCTCGTACTGCACAGGAATTCCGTTAAGATAGCGACAAACAATGCACACCAGTAGGGTAAAACTAACCTGTCTCACGACGGTCTAAACCCAGCTCACGTTCCCTTGAAAGGGTGAACAATCCTACGCTTGGTAAATTTTGCTTTACAATGATAGGAAGAGCCGACATCGAAGGATCAAAAAGCCACGTCGCTATGAACGCTTGGCGGCCACAAGCCAGTTATCCCTGTAGTCTGAGCGAAACCTCCGAAGTGAACGGACGTGTTTTTCGAGCGCTCCCGTGCGAATTTGCGAAAAAGTGCGTTTAAAGCGAATTAGTTCGAGATTTACCCACAGGTGGCGCTGGTGTTGTTAGGAGTGATATTCCCCAGCCCCCCCAACTTGAACCATAGTGCTACGAGCGTTTTTACGGAAAACGTGAAATATTTCACGAAATATTTCATGAAATATTTCAACCTTGAAATATTTCAAAAGAGGACAAAATTTCCTTTCCGGGGAGCCGTCGGACGCCCGGATCGGACAAGTGGTTCTGGAGATATAGGGGATTGAAAAAGTTTGATAAGTAGTTCGATAACTGTTATCGAACTCCAACACCGAGTTATCAAACTTCCGGACAAATCCTTTAAAGTGGGATATCTCGGTAACCCTTCGGGCTAGAGGGACGTCCGGGGTATCGGTGGATAGGTCTCGGAGTGGAGCACCGGATCGTCACCCCCCCGCCCCTCCCATATCCACCCCCTCCCCCTCAGGAGGGAAAAACCAGTGTTTTCTAGTGTCCGGTTGGTATTGCCCTCTAAAAGTGCGCGAATCGGTTAAAAAATATTGCAGAACATTAAGTGAGATTATCCCGATTCGATGAAGTGGTCTGCCGTTTCTGTGCGTTAAAAAACAACGGAGATATTAGCACCCAAAGTTGGAGGTTTTTCGCGTTTCCGGTTTCGGTTCCGGCCATACAATTTGTATGGGATTTTCTGAAAATCAGTTTTTTGTGAATAACTTCGTCAATTCTCAACGGATTTTCAAAAATAAAACATCAAAAGACGCGTATTGAAAAGACGCATCCAACGGTGTTAAGTTTGTGCGTGTGTGTGTATGCCACCGGAAGTGGTGCCCAAAAAAACTAGTGTTTTTTAGTGTCCGGTTGTTATTGCCCTCTAAAAGTGAGCGAATCGATTCAAAAACATTGTAAAACGTTAAGTGAGAACGTCCCGATTCGATGAAGTGGTCTGCCGTTTCTGTGCGTTGAAAAACAACGGAGATATTAGCGCCCAAAGTTGGAGGTTTTTCGCGTTTCCGGTTTCATTTCCGGCCATACAATTTGTATGGGATTTTCCGGGGACCAGTTTTTCGTGAATAACTTCGTCAATTCTTGACGGATTTTCAAAAGTGAAACATCAAAAGACGCGTATTGAAAAGACGCATCCAACGGTGTAAAGTTTGTGCGTGTGTGTGTATGCCACCGGAAGTGGTGCCCAAAATACTAGTGTTTTTTAGTATCCGGTTGGTATTGCCCTCTAAAAGTGCGCGAATCGATTCAAAACATTATAAAACGTTAAGTGAGAACGTCCCGATTCGATGAAGTGGTCTGCCGTTTCTGTGCGTTGAAAAACAACGGAGATATTAGCGCCCAAAGTTGGAGGTTTTTCGCGTTTCCGGTTTCAAAAAGTGCGTGTAAAATCCACCACGTGTTTTCGGGCGACATCTTGAAGATTTGGCAAAGTGGAAGGCCAATATTATTTAATTAGTTATTAAATTTTTGAAATTTAATAACTCGGTCGGTTGGCCACCTGGCCACTTGGATTTTGGCATCCGGCCCTCGATTGGGGTCCTCTACACGTGTGCCAAGTCCCCCCCCGCTACTCCCAAAAACCAGGGAGTTTTTTCCGGCCTGGTTTTTGAATTTTCAAAAATCAACGCTGCAACCTGGCGCGGGTTTAATCATCGTAACAGGAGTGGCCCATCGGGACTCACCCGGGAAAATTGGCCGCAGGCCGATCGGACCGGAATTAGCCCGGAAACCGGCGAAAAGGCGAGAAAAAGGGGGTTTTTCGGGTTTTTGGAGGCCAGTTTCCTCCCACCACCCCCTCGATCCACCCACCATCGGATAGGGCTTGGCCGGGCGCGTCGATCGATCCGTGGATCGCCAGGATCGGTTCATAAACGGCCGAGTTCTGCTATCTGGAAAAATCCTTTGGTGGTGTTAGTGTGCGAGTGCATTAGTGTTAGTGCGAAAACATTTTTATTGCACAACTTCGTGAAAAGTGGACCGATTTAGACGTTTAGCACTTCGTTGGACGCGTCTCGGCAAGACGCGTCGATACGTGCCTTCAACGGGTCAATCGGGCCCATAGTGCGGTGGCCAGAGTGCCGGACATTTTGACCGTGTGTGTGTGAAAATCGGTGGCCAAAACGTGCACCACTCCGTCAGTTTTCGTCGGATCCGGACGTGCGACACCTCCCTGGAATCGTCTTCGTGAGAGCCAGCTTTTGCCGTACCAGGGGGGGCGATCCAGTGAACGGCCCCGGAACTGGGTTTTGTGTGTGCGTGTGTGCGAGCGGAATTTTCATTTGTGCACCGTTTCGGAACCGCTGGTCCGATTTCGAAGTCCGGCACCTCGTTGCAAATGCGCCGACGAGACGCAGCTGTTGCCGTTGTTTCGGAGGCGATCCATTGAGCGGATCGGAAGATCAATTTTTAGACGAGTTAAACGCTGATTTTTGGTAAGTTTGAGAGTCCCATCAGTACCGGAACACGAGGACGCATCGACCAAAATATTCCGGCAGTCGATCGGACTGGAAACAGCCCGGAAACCAGCGAAAAGGCGGAAAAAAGGGGGTTTTTCGGGTTTTTGGAGGCCAGTTTCCTCCCACCACCCCCTCGAATCACCCACCATCGGATAGAACTCGGTCGGGCGCGTCGATCGATCCGTGGATCGCCAGGATCGGTCCATAAACGGCTGAGTTCTGCTATCTGGAAAAATCCGTTTGGTGGTGTTAGTGTGCGAGTGCAGTAGTGTTAGTGCGGAAAAACATTTTATTGCACAACTTCGTGAAAAGTGGACCGATCGGGACGGCCAGCACTTCGTTTTACGCGTCTCGGCAAGACGCGTCGATACGTGCCTTCAACGGGTCAATCGGGCCCATAGTGCGGTGGCCAGAGTGCCGGACATATTCGACCGTGTGTGTGTGAAAATCGGTGGCCAAATCGTGCACCACTCCGTCAGTTTTCGTCGGATCCGGACGTGCGACACCTCCCTGGAATCGTCTTCGCGAGAGCCAGCTCTTGCCGTACCAGGGGGGGCGATCCAGTGAACGGCCCCGGAACTGGGTTTTGTGTGTGTGTGTGTGTGCGCCAGAAATTCAACCGTGCACCGTTTCGGAACCGCTGGTCCGATTTGGACGTCCGACACCTCGTTGGATTCGTCTCGGCGAGACCTACTTGCTGCCATCAATCCGGAGTCGATCAACGGAGAGGCAAGTAAGTTGATTCTTTTTATTAGGGTTTGCTTGGCACCTGGGGAAGCCAAGCATCATGGACGGTGCAAGGTCTTTGCGGTCGAGGACCTTGTCGACGGATGAGAGGGTTGCGCCGACGACTCGTCCTTCATTGCAGCCGCGAGTGCTGCTTACGAAGTCGTCGATGCCGGTCGTCAAGGAGACGACCTCTACCGGTGCGGCAGCGCAACGCGACGAGGAGATGCGCGAGCTTCGTCGCACAAACGAGGAGCTGCGGGCCATGCTCGCCAAGCTGCAGGAGGAGCTGTCCCTCTTCCGGGTCCAGATGGCGTCAGCAGAAGCGAATGCTCGTCGCGATGCGGAGGTGGCACTCTCGGCGGCTGTACGTCGGGAGGAGATAGCGGCGGCGGAAATCGCCGCACTTCGAGAGGCACAACGGCTCGATCGTGAGGCTCATCGGCGCGAGCGTGATGCGCTTAATGAGCTTATCTTGCAGGTGGTCGGAGGTCAGCAGCAGCTGGGCGAGCCGATACGCGCCTCTGTGGCTTATTCGCCGACCCCAATGCCACGGCGTCGGATCGAGCAGCAGCAGAGTGAGCAGCAGCGTGGGCAGCAGCAGCAGCGGCAGCGACAGCAGGTCGCGGTGACGGCTATGGTGGAGCCGTCTCCGGACCAGGATGGCGGCTCCTGGACTGAAGTGGTGCGCCGTAAGCCGGCGCGTCAATCAGCGAGCATGCAGCAGCAGCAGCAGCAGCAGCAGCAGCAGCAGAAGCAGCAGTGGCCGCAGCTGCAACAACAACGGGCGAAGGTCCAGCGACAGGCGGTTGCAGGACCATCGTCACAGCAGCCCCAACAACAGCAGGGGCAACAGGGCTGGCGTAGCCAGCCTGCTACACGGCGAGGCGGAGGGCGTCAACGGCAGCGCAAGACCAAGCCGGACGCAATCGAGGTCGCCCCAGCAGAGGGACAAACCTGGACCGAGGTTTACCAGGTTGTGCGTGGGGCTCCAGAGATGGTGAAGTATGCAGATGCCCTCGGAGTCGGACGACGCACCACACGCTCCCGACTCGTTATGGAGCTGAAGGAGAGCGCGAACGCTGCAGAGGTGCTGCAGTGCATCCAAGACGTGTGCGCGAAAGCGGAACTGCCGGCATCAGCACGCCTGGTGACTCCCACAGTCGACATCCGGATGGACGCGGTCGACCCTTTAGCGGAGGAGTCACACGTGGCGAAGGCACTCTCCGAGCTGTGCCAGCACACCGTGGAGGAGACTTCGGTTCGGCTGCGACCAGCGTGGGACGGCACGAAGGTGGCGATAGCGCGGGTGACAACGAAGGCGGCAGAGGAGCTGGACGGGAAGTTTGTCAAAATCAAGTACACGTCCTGCCTGATCCGGAAGGTGGCTCCAATGCAGACGCGGCAGCAACGTTGTTACAAGTGTCTGGAGATGGGACACGTCCGGGCAGCGTGCACGAGCGAGGTCGATCGCTCGGCCAGCTGCATTCGATGCGGGAAGCCAGATCATCAGGCGAAGAGCTGCACGGCGGAGGTGTGCTGTGCCGTGTGCAGCGGCCCGCATCCGGTCGGTCATCTGACGTGCCGGCGCTAAAGGTGCTGCAGATCAACCTTGGGCGAAGCAGGACAGCTCAGGACCTGCTGATGCAGACGGCTCGCGAGCTGGATGTTCAGGTGGTGCTCGCCTGTGAGCTGTATCGGCCGCCTCGAGATGATCCGCGATGGGCTGTTGATGAGGAGTTGAGCGTGGCGATCGTCGCAACGGGGGCTTACCCCATCCAGCGTCTGTGGGGAAGCGTCGTCCCGGGATTGGTGGTTGCCACGATAGCGGGAGTCACTTTCGCCAGCTGCTACGTGTCGCCCAGCAGCGGTCTTGATGACTTCGAGGAGTTTCTTGGTGCGGTGGAGGTGTCGCTGGTGGGACATACAACATCAGTCCTGGCTGGGGACTTCAACGCCTGGAACGAGGAGTGGGGGAGTGCGCGCACTACCCGGAAGGGGCAGGAGCTCCTAAGCGTGGTGGAGCAGCTGGCGCTGCAGACGCTGAATCGTGGCAACGTGCCCACCTTCAAGGGCAACGGGGTTGCACGGGAAAGCGTCATCGACGTCTCCTTCGCCAGCCAATCCATTGTGCGGCCGGACTCATGGCGCGTGCTTAATCGCTTCTCCGGCAGCGATCACGAGTACATCGAGTTTCAGGTGGAGGTTCCGGGTCAACGGAACAAGCGACGTGGCCAGCAGCACCAAAGCCAAGCAGCAGCCAGTGACGGGACAGCCAGGCATGCCGGAACTCGGTGGAAGACGACGCAGTTCGTCCGGAAGAGCTTTGACATCGCCCTCACAGTCGGCCGCTTCGGACAGGTCGACACTCCGGAGGGGCTGGTTGGCGGACTCACTCGGGCGTGCGATGAGACCATGGAGAGAGTACACGGGGCTACCTTCCACCGCAAGCCCCAGGTGTACTGGTGGTCTCCGGACATCGAGCGCTTGAGGGAAGAGTGCGAGGCAGCGGAGGCAGCCCATCGCCGGGCTCAACCGTCGGAGCGTGCTGCGACGTCTGCCGGACTGCAGGACTGTCGTCGTTTGCTGCAGGCCAGTATCCAGAACAGCAAGGAGAGCAGCCTTCAAGAGCTGATTGACGGCGTCGAGGCTGAGGTGTTCGGTCTTGGGTACAAGGTTGTGCGAGCGAAGCTTCGCGGCCGGGCGCCACCGGAAACGGACCGCGCTGTTCTTGGTCCGATCGTCGACGCCTTGTTCCCGGAGCATCCAGCGTTCGAGTGGCCGGACATCGAAGCGAGCACCGCCTCACACGTCGCTCTGAGGCCGGTCACGAGCTCGGAGGTCCTGCTACTGGCTGAGCGGATGGCGTCGTCCAAGGCGCCAGGGTTGGACGGCATCCCGAACACTGCGGTAAAAGCAGCGATGCGGAAGCACCCGGAGGTCTTCGTGGACGTGTACAACCAGCTGCTCGAGCGAGGCGAGTTTCCTGCGTCGTGGAAGGAGGCTCGACTTGTGCTGATCGCGAAGCCGGGCAAGCAGCCGGGCGACCCGTCATCAAATCGTCCGCTGCTCATGCTGGGAGCAGTCGCCAAGGGGTTCGAGCGGGTGATCCTGGATCGACTGAACGACCACTTGGAGAACAGCGATGCTCCGCGACTGTCGCCAAGGCAGTACGGGTTCCGGCGCGGCCGTTCCACGATACAGGCCATCGAACGTGTGATCGAGAGGGGGCAGCACGCGAGGACGTTCCATCGCACCAACCAGCGGGATCCTCGATGTCTGGTGGTGGCAGCACTGGATGTCAGGAATGCCTTCAACTCCGCCAGTTGGGAGGCGATCGCGGCTGCCCTGCAGAAGCTGCAAGTTCCGGTAGCCCTCCAGAGAATGTTGCGCAGCTACTTCTCTGAGAGGAGGCTGGTGTATGAAACCAGCGAGGGACCAGTGCGGCGAACGGTCACGGCGGGCGTTCCACAGGGCTCAATCCTGGGCCCGACTCTGTGGAACGCCATGTACGACGGCGTGCTTCGGCTGGCGCTACCTGAGGGCGCTGAGGTGATCGGGTTTGCCGACGACGTCGTGGTGCTGGCGAGCGGGACGACACCGGAGGCGGCGACGCGTTTAGCTGAAACGGCGATTGGAATGATCAGCTCGTGGATGGCGCAACACCACCTGGAGCTTGCTCCGGCCAAGACCGAGCTGGTCATTGTTTCCACAATGCGGAGGGAACGCACCCGCGTTCCAGTAACGATCGACGGAGTGGAGAAGATGCCGACCCGCACGCTCAAGTACCTCGGGGTCATTCTTGAGGA
>NW_026045155.1:102500-127500 GCF_943734845.2 Anopheles funestus
TTAATATGCTTAAATTCTGGGGGTTGTCTCACATCACTTGAGGCCTACAACAAAATCAGTCACATTCCATTCGTTTCGAACCCGGGGCATAGCGAACCGATATATACGCAACAACACTTCACACACACACACACGGATTGGGCAATTTACGGTCATTTTTGAATCAACGATGGCCCCCCCGAGCACGTTGTCCGAATATCACCTCAATAAGGACAACGAGTTCCGCTCGGCATCGTTTTGATTCGATCTCTCAACAACAACTCCCGGTCGACTTGGTCGACTTGGACCCACGATGTCTCCCCCCGAGCATGTCGAGCCAACTGCACCACTATTGTATTGGACAACATGTTCCCCTCGGGCATCGATGGGTTAATCATGCACCACTATTATAAAACCCTTTGACGTTTTCCCCCAAGCACGTTGATCCAGTATTACGACGGATACGGTCAACGAAATCTTGGACATCAAAGAGGTTTTCGATTGAATTTCCCCATGTTTCACAACGTACTCTTAGCGGTATCCTACGATACGTCTCACTCTATTTGTGTGTGTGCGCGTTTACGTGCGTGCGATTTATGCGGTTCACCCCTTTACTTTCAGCGCCCTGCGGTCCCAACAAAGGTCCCGAGCACGCCATTATGCACAGTGTGGAAGCGTGTTTCCCCCACGACACTAGACGGGCTGCTCGCCATAGTGTTCTATTGTGGCACGCTCCACCCTGAAGTTTGGTTTGTTGTATATCAAGGAATTGATAGGCACTCAAGAATGTGTGCATCGGCCGGGTTTAATCGTCCGACGCGCAATATGCGTTCAACTTATCGGTGTTCATGTGTCCTGCAGTTCACATTGTGACGCGCATTTAGCTGCGGTCTTCATCGATCCATGAGCCGAGTGATCCCCTGCCTAGGGTTTTATAGTAAGGTTCCCAATGTAACACAATCCCGGTGGTACGTCCAAAGACTAACTTTCTGACTAAGTTGTCTTTATTACCCAATAGTCCCAGGCCTTGTGACTTGTGGCTCATGTCTACGCCCATGGCCACCATTCGCTAAGATAGTTTTGAAGTCACTTTGAAGGCCCAGGAACAACTCTCTTAGCACATCGGTTAACCTGACGCCGCAGTCAACTCATGTGCTTGGATCGGATCGAGCTATTGAGTATTGGGCCTGCATACTCGCTCATCCGTATCCTTTGCGTACCGCCCCATGGCCCTTGTATGTCTGCACCACAGTTCCTGTTCGTTCCGTGCCTATGGCCGGATACGTATTGCACATCGGTATACCTGTCGCTACTCAGGCAACTCGTGTGCGTGGATTGGATCGAGAACATGGTGTGTGCCCCATGTTATAATTGATAGTCCATATCCACTTTATAGGTTAAAGTCATAAGTTGTGATTGCACAACCATTCTTCATAAGAGTTTAATCACTCTTCAACTAACTTTCGTTCTGGTGTCTTGGTATCAAATCGCGTAAGACACAAGATTCTACTGGCCAAATAGAATCTAGCACATTGGTTAACCTGGCGCCGCAGTCAACTCATGTGCTTGGATCGGATCGAGCTATTGAGTATTGGGCCTGCATACTCGCTCATCCGTATCCTTTGCGTACCGCCCCATGGCCCCGTCCTTAGAGTTAATGACTAGTAGGCTTAACTCTTTGTATGTCTGCACCACAGTTCCCGTTCGTTCCGTGCCGTGGCCGGATACGTATTGCACATCGGTATACCTGTCGCTACTCAGGCAACTCGTGTGCGTGGATTGGATCGAGCTCATGGGGTGTGTAGAGATTCCATGTTATAATTGCAAGTCCATATCCACTTTATAGGTTAAAGTCATAAGTTGTGATTGCACAACCATACTTCATAAGAGTTTAATAACTCTTCAACTAACTTTCGTTCTGGTGTCTTGGTATCAAATCGCGTAAGACACAAGATTCTACTGGCCAAATAGAATCTAGCACATTGGTTAACCTGGCGCCGCAGTCAACTCATGTGCTTGGATCGGATCGAGCTATTGAGTATTGGGCCTGCATACTCGCTCATCCGTATCCTTTGTGTACCGCCCCATGGCCCCGTCCTTAGAGTTAATGACTAATAGGCTTAACTCTTGTTTGTCTGCACCACAGTTCCCGTTCGTTCCGTGCCGTAGCCGGATACGTATTGCACAGTAGTAGACACCGTAATCTGACGTATCTAACACACCACTATTGTAACTCGTCGTCCAAGGACCTTTCAAGTGCCTGATGGCCAGGGGAGCTCTTACACGGCACGGAGACACAGTGATGCTCGCCCATCAAAGTGTACAACGATCGAGTTTGCTTAAGTGTCTGGGTACCTACACACCAGACACAATGCAATGGCCATGGATCCACACAAGGCACATCACATGCAGAAAGCTTCACCAGATTATGACACATACCACACTCTTGTAACTCGTCGTCGAAGGGGCGTTCAAAGTGCCTTACGGCTAGGGGAGATCTAGCACGGCACGGAGACACAGTGATGGTTGCCCATCAAAGTGTACAACGATCGAGTTTGCTTTCCGCGCAAGCGTTCTAAGTGTCTGGGTACCTACACACCAGACACAATGCAATGGCCACGGATCCACACAAGGCACATCACATGCAGAAAGCTTCACCAGATTCTGACACATACCACACTCTTGTAACTCGTCGTCGAAGGGGCGTTCAAAGTGCCTTACGGCTAGGGGGGATCTAGCACGGCACGGAGACACAGTGATGGTCACCCATCAAAGTGTACAACGATCGAGTTTGCTTTCCGCGCAAGCGTTCTAAGTGTCTGGGTATCTAAGCACCAGACACAATGCAATGGCCACGGATCCACACAAGGCACATCACATGCAGAAAGCTTCACCAGATTCTGACACATACCACACACATGCAACTCGTCGTCGAAGGGGCGTTCAAGTGCCTTACGGCTAGGGGAGATCTAGCTCGGCACGGGGACACAGTGATGGTCACCCATCAAAGTGTACAACGAACGAGTTGGCTTTCAACAAATTCTGACACATAGCAAGCGAGCGACCGAGCTACACCGAAGGCAGCCCATGGTTGGTCACTCGCGGACGATCATCAGTAATGATCCTTCCGCAGGTTCACCTACGGAAACCTTGTTACGACTTTTACTTCCTCTAAATCATCAAGTTCGGTCAACTTCAGCCATGCCAGCTGCAGCTCACGAAGGAACCGCGGAAGGTAAGCCTCCAGAAACCTCACTAAATAATCCATCGGTAGTAGCGACGGGCGGTGTGTACAAAGGGCAGGGACGTAATCAGCACTAGCTAATGACTAGTGCTTACTAGAAATTCCAGGTTCATGGGGACCGTTGCAGTCCCCAATCCCGACTAGATGGGCATTTTAGTGATTTCCCGTTCCTCTCGGAATGGGGGCGCCTATTGGCGAGAACACGCTGCGACCCACATTGTAGCACGCGTGCAGCCCAGAACATCTAAGGGCATCACGGACCTGTTATCGCTCATTCTCAGCTTGCTAAACACAAGTTGTCCCGCTAAGCAGGGCAAACGTAGCCGACGACCGCCCGTGAAGGCGCCGCCCGGCTGTAACGTCAGGTGCGCCCGGAGGCGCACTGCTGACAGCGTTCTAGTTAGCATGTTTGAGTCACGTTCGTTATCGGAATTAACCAGACAAATCATTCCACGAACTAAGAACGGCCATGCACCACTACCCTTAAATTTGAGAAAGAGCTATCAATCTGTCTTACCTCGATAAGTTTGGACCTGGTAAATTTTCCCGTGTTGAGTCAAATTAAGCCGCAAGCTCCACTTCTTGTGGTGCCCTTCCGTCAATTCCTTTAAGTTTCAACTTTGCAACCATACTTCCCCCGGAACCCGATTTTGGTTTCCCGGAAGCGACTGAGAGCACCGAATAGGGGTAGCGTCTCCCAATTGCTAATTGGCATCGTTTACGGTTAGAACTAGGGCGGTATCTAATCGCCTTCGATCCTCTAACTTTCGTTCTTGATTAAAGAAAGCATCCATGGCAAACGCTTTCGCTTCAGTTGGTCCTACGACGGTCTACGAATTTCACCTCTCGCGCCGTAATACCAATGCCCCCAACTACTTCTGTTAATCATTACCTCTAGGTTTCTGACAAACCAACGAAATCGTATAAACCGAGGTCATATTCCATTATTCCATGCAAGATTATTCTCGGCCAACGCCAACCCCACGGGGGGGCCGGACGCTTTGTCTTAGCCTGCTTTGAGCACTCTAATTTGTTCAAGGTAAATGTGAGTATCTTGAGCACCATGAGGAGCCCGTGCCGGAGTTAACCGGTAGCACGGTACTCGTTCACAGAGTAACGCCCAAGTACACCATTGTGAGTCGCAGCCGTGAGCGCGCGCACGAACGGCCCCGGCGTGTAACCGGGCGCCCGTGGCGGTCACGTGTCTGGACGGGCAATCAACTTCGAACGTTTTAACCGCAACAACTTTAATATACGCTAGTGGAGCTGGAATTACCGCGGCTGCTGGCACCAGACTTGCCCTCCACTTGATCCTTGTTGAAGGATTTATACTCAACTCATTCCAATTATGGACCATCGTTAGAGAGGTCCATATTGTTATTTCTCGTCACTACCTCCCCGTACTGGGATTGGGTAATTTACGCGCCTGCTGCCTTCCTTGGATGTGGTAGCCATTTCTCAGGCTCCCTCTCCGGAATCGAACCCTGATTCCCCGTTACCCGTCGCAACCATGGTAGTCCTCTACACTACCATCAATAGTTGATAGGGCAGACATTTGAAAGATCTGTCGTCAGTCGACAAGCGACCATACGATCTGCGTCCTTATCCAGACTTCAACTCAAGCCGCCCGGAGGCGATTGGTTTAACTAATAAGTGCACCAGTTCAGCTACCCGCGAGGGCAACAGTCCCGGCATGTTGCATGTATTAGCTCTGGATTTTCCACAGTTATCCAAGTAACTAGTGGTAGGATGATCTTGTGAATTATAGCTGTTATACTGAGCCTTATGCGGTTTCACATTCATTTATGTTTGTACTTAGACATGCATGGCTTAACCTTTGAGACAAGCGTATATTACTGGTAGGATCAACCAGAATTCGTTCCACTACAGACACACACTCGCTTAGTGGGAAATAAATTTCCACACAACTCTCTCTCTCTAGAACCATATGGAATGGCTCTTTGGTGTTGGGTAAGGCACCAATTTGTTGGGGTGTAACGGTCACCACCAACTTTAAGTTTGTTAGGGCACAACGGAAACCACTAACTAAACTTTAGGAAACTAAATTTCCTCACACATTATCTCTCACCATATTAGCACTAGGTGCTATCCACGATTGTACAACGTTTCAACTCTTGAATCGACCGTAGGGCCGCGGAATTGCTTCCGGGCCCCTATTCTCGCTATTAATTGTTCATCTCTTTCAATACATCGAGTTCGTTCCATTGGGTAGTTCGCATGGCGAACGTTTTGATGCAGCCCCCTGGGGGACCACGGCACTTTACACCGGGTATGGTGTATGCGCAACCTACAGATAACAATAAACCCCTTATGCGTGTGTAAACCGATGTTGGGCTGCTCAACATCTTTCATGGTTACATCACTTGCACCAGAACCCACGGTGCCGATTTGGTAATATGTTGTACATTTACTCTCAAGATGTACGCTTCGGCCCCTTATTCAGGGGCTCAAGCTATTACCAGCAAGAACAATCCTCATCCAGACTTGAACTCGAAACACCCGCAGGCGAACGGTTTAACTAATAAGTGCACCAGTCTTGAATCCATGCGTCGGTGGAAACAATGCCGGCGTGTTGCATGTATTAGCTCTGAACTTAGCGAGTGATTGCCTTGCAGCTGTCATACTGAGCGTAGAGCGTGATTATCGCTCACTTGAACCATGTTGAATGGCTCTTTGGTGTAGGGTAAGGCACCAATTTGTTGGGGCGTAACGGTCACCACCAACTTAAGACTTGCTTATAGGTATTTCAACGTTTTCAACTCTTTAATCGACCGTGTTTCATTATCATCTCTTCTTATTATTAAATGCATCGAGTTCGTTCCATTGGGTAGTTCGCGTGGCGAACGGTTTGATGCAGCCCCCCGGGGGGGACCACGGCACTTTACACCGGGCATGGTGTATGCGCAACCTACAGATCACCAATATATTTGTGATCGATAATGCACACTTCTTACACGACTGACCAGTCGACAGCGCTGCCTTCCTATTATGCGTGTGTAAACCGATGTTGGGCTGCTCAACATCTTTCACGGTTACATCACTTGCACCCGAACCCATGGTGCCGATTTGGTAATATGTTGTACAAGGTCTCAAGATGTACGCTTCGACCCCTTAAGGGGTCAAGCTATTACCAGCAAGAACAATCCTCATCCAGACTTGAACTCGAAACACCCGGAGGCGAACGGTTTAACTAATAAGTGCACCAGTCTTGAATCCATGCGTCGGTGGAAACAATGCCGGCATGTTGCATGTATTAGCTCTGAACATAGCGAGTGATTGCCTTGTAGCTGTCGAACTGAGCGTAGAATGTGATTATCGCTCACTTGAAAGGGTCAAGCCCTTTCGAGTCGTCCGGTTTTTACGCCAGACGACTCGGTTCACCATCTTTCGGGAAGGGACCGTCTCGGTCGCAAGCTGCTCCGGTCCCCAAACAACCTGCGACAAATGATAGGAAATGCCGACATCAATACGTGTTCAGTTTGGTTTATCGCTCATAGGTCTTTTTGACCATCGATCCCTGATTATAACTCTCAATTAAACAGTCAGGAGAGTAAGGCATGCCCATCGATATCTCATCGACAGGCGATACCGCAAGAACGGCCAACGACACATCAGGTGATCGATTATTGCTACGACTTTTGCTTAATCGTTTCCACTCCTTAGAGAAAGAAACCCCCGGGGACCGTCTCGGTCGCAAGCTGCTCCGGTCCCTAAACAACCTGCGACAAATGATAGGAAATGCCGACATCAATACGTGTTCAGTTTGGTTTATCGCTCATTGGTCTGTTTGACCATCGATCCCTGATTAAACTCTCAGTAATCCAGTCGGGAGAGTAAGGCATGCCCATCGATATCTCATCGACAGGCGATACCGCATGAACGGCCAACGACACATCAGAGGATCGTATCTTGCTACAACTTTTGCTTAATCGTTTCTTCTCCTTGGAGAAAGAAACCCCCGGGGACCGTCTCGGCCGCAAGCTGCTCCGGTCCCTAAACAACCTGCGGCATCAAATGATAGGAAAAGCCGACATCAATACGTGTTCAGTTTGGTTTATCGCTCATTGGTCTTGTTTGACCATCGATCCCTGATTAATACTCTCAATTAGAAGGTCGGTAGAGTAAGGCATGCCCATCGATATCTCATCGACAGGCGATACCGCATGAACGGCCAACGACACATCAGAGGATCGTATCTTGCTACAACTCTTGCTTAATAGTTTCCACTCCTTGGAGAAAGAAACCCCCGGGGACCGTCTCGGCCGCAAGTTGCTCCGGTCCCTAAACAACCTGCGGCATCAAATGATAGGAAAAGCCGACATCAATACGTGTTCAGTTTGGTTTATCGCTCATAGGTCTGTTTGACCATCGATCCTAGAATTCAACTTTCGAGTAAGGCATGCCCGTCGATATCTCATCGATAGGCGATTCCGGTAGAACGGCCAACGACACACATCTAGGATCGCATTTACTCTTCCTTGGATGGATAACCAATACCCTAGGACCGTTTCATCGCGAGCTGCTCCGGTCCTCAAACAACTCGCGAACCACCGATAGGATGATATTAGGAATGGCCGACTTTCATCCTTTAACTCTCAGTTCTGCTTACCAAAACATAGGTACTTGGACCTTAAAGACCACTATATGTTCCCCGATCGGGGGCAATCGGAACGTCTATCCATCATCAACATCGTTTCACTCATTCCGAACCACCAAATTGGACAGACAGTACCATATTCACCAACCGATTGCTTCAACTTCGCAAACTGTATGGTAAGTTCTACTAATTTCACATCTTACCATCGACTAATAGTGCATAAATCCACTTGGAAATCACTTTTCCTTGGTCCTCGGACCTTCTACGACAACGTCCAACAAATATCCGAAGTCGTTTCCCAACTTAGACCAAGCATTTCGTATCTTTACTTCTAATCGATTTTTTCTCTCATAATTGACGATCAAAATCTAAAAACCACATTTTGAGCCAGAAGCAGTCGTCCGATCGTCCTGGGGGTAGTCTCAATCGATTTAGAAGGGCCCAATTCATAAAGATACGTACTCAGTCAAATTCATGCTTCTGGCTCACCTACCCCCTATATAGAAAACGAAAGCGTACAGGCGTGGAAAACGTGCCATTTTTCTCCATCACGGACTTTTTTTTTCTCGTTGCACCGACTCTAGTAAAAAAGTGAAATTTTTTACTAGTTACCAACTTTTGCAAATTATCATCGGATATCACTTTTCATGGTCTATAGTAAGTTCTTATCACGTTTTAGTAGTTTTTGAAAAAAAAATTTTTTTGAACTTTTCAAAATTTTTCAAAACAAAGTTTTTGTAGGCGGTTTTGTGTATGGAGGGTTACTAGTCTCGGGGTCACTGTTTGACCAAAAAACCACTATATATCATTCGAAAGGTAATTTCAAGGGCTACAAAAAATTGTTCTACGGCACCCCCCTCCGACGTCTAGTATTCGAGTTATTGGCCAAAAACCATCACTTGAGCGATTTTTCGTTCAGGGTACCCGACTCTAGTAAAAAAGTGAAATTTTTCTCGATTGACCAAGTGTTGCAAATGACCATCGGATTTCACTTTTTATGGTCTATAGTGAGTTCTGATCACGATTTGGTACTTTTTGAAAAAATTTTTTTGACGCACTTTTCAAAATTTTGCAAAACCAAAACTTTTTAGGCGGTTTTGTGTATGGAGGGTTACTAGTCTCGGGGTCACTGTTTGACCAAAAAACCACTATATATCATTCGAAAGGTAATTTCAAGGGCTACAAAAAATTGTTCTACGACACCCCCCTCCGACGTCTAGTATTCGAGTTATTGGCCAAAAACCGCAACTATAGCGGTTTTTCGTACAGGGTACCCGACTCTAGTAAAATGATGCGATTTTTACTAGTCTAGGAACTTTTTGGTCAAAAAATCAAGTATATGTCATTCGATAGATAATTTCAAGGGCTACCAAAAATTGTTCCACGACACCCCCCTGCGACGTCTAGTATTCGAGTTATTAGCCAAAAACCGCAACTTTAGCGGTTTTTCGTCCAGGGTACCCGACTCTAGTAAAATGATGCGATTTTTACTAGTCTAGGGAACTTTTTGGCCAAAAATCAAGTATATGTCATTCGATAGATAATTTCAAGGGCTACCAAAAATTGTTCCACGACACCCCCCTCCGACGTCTAGTATTAGAGTTATTAGCCAAAAACCGCAACTATAGCGGTTTTTCGTCCAGGGTACCCGACTCTAGTAAAATGATGCGATTTTTACTAGTCTAGGGAACTTTTTGGCCAAAAATCAAGTATATGTCATTCGATAGATAATTTCAAGGGCTACCAAAAATTGTTCCACGACACCCCCCTGCGACGTCTAGTATTCGAGTTATTAGCCAAAAACCGCAATTATAGCGGTTTTTCGTCCAGGGTACCCGACTCTAGTAAAATGATGCGATTTTTACTAGTCTAGGGAACTTTTTGGCCAAAAATCAAGTATATGTCATTCGATAGATAATTTCAAGGGCTACCAAAAATTGTTCCATGACACCCCCCTGCGACGTCTAGTATTCGAGTTATGGGCCAAAAACCATTCATACTTGAGCATTTTGCTCATTTTGCCTGTACGGGTACCGGGGACTAGTAAAATCAGGCCAATTTTACTAGAGTAGGGGTCCTTTTTGGTCAAAAAAACAACTTTTGCTCGTTCGATAGGGAATCGATAGGGCAACAAAAAATCGTTCTACGACCCCCCCTTCCGATGTCTAGTATTCGAGTTATGGGCCAAAAACAGTTTATAGCTAATTTTTCACTCGATTTTTCACCAAGTATCGCACATTACTCCGGTTCTATGCATTGGATCGTCAATCTTTAAGATTTTATGGGTAGTTCCAACTGTTTGCTACATTTCATCCATACATCACGAACCGATTCAATGTCTGTGGTAGAAGTTATTAGAGGAATAAAAAAATTTACCCTTGGCTTTGGACCGTACAAGTTTACCCATTTTTGGCCCGTATTTGCCCCATAGCTCCGCCGGTATCCAAGATATCGCCACACTTTCTTCTGGCCATGGGTAGATGGCACTTGTGGCTAGATTTCTTCCATGCACCACTAATCGCTACCATGTCTGTGGCCGGAGCTATTCACGAAAGCGCCTCGCGCACTTGGTCGGATTTTTGGTCCAACTTCACCATTTTTGGCCCATATTTGCCCCATAGCTCCGCCGGTATCCAAGATAGCGCCACACTTTCTTCTGGCCATGGGTAGATGGCACTTGTGGCTAGATTTCTTCCATGCACCACTAATCGCTACCATGTCTGTGGCCGGAGCTATTCACGAAAGCGCCTCGCGCACTTGGTCGGATTTTTGGTCCAACTTGCACCATTTTTGGCCCATATTTCCCCCATAGCTCCGCCGGTATCCAAGATATGGCCACACTTTCTTCTGGCCATGGGTAGATGGCACTTGTGGCTAGATTTCTTCCATGCACCACTAATCGCTACCATGTCTGTGGCCGGAGCTATTCACGAAAGCGCCTCGCGCACTTGGTCGGATTTTTGGTCCAACTTCACCATTTTTGGCCCATATTTGCACCATAGCTCCGCCGGTATCCAAGATATGGCCACACTTTCTTCTGGCCATGGGTAGATGGCACTTGTGGCTAGATTTCTTCCATGCACCACTAATCGCTACCATGTCTGTGGCCGGAGCTATTCACGAAAGCGCCTCGCGCACTTGGTCGGATTTTTGGTCCAACTTGCACCATTTTTGGCCCATATTTCCCCCATAGCTCCGCCGGTATCCAAGATATGGCCACACTTTCTTCTGGCCATGGGTAGATGGCACTTGTGGCTAGATTTCTTCCATGCACCACTAATCGCTACCATGTCTGTGGCCGGAGCTATTCACGAAAGCGCCTCGCGCACTTGGTCGGATTTTTGGTCCAACTTCACCATTTTTGGCCCATATTTGCACCATAGCTCCGCCGGTATCCAAGATATGGCCACACTTTCTTCTGGCCATGGGTAGATGGCACTTGTGGCTAGATTTCTTCCATGCACCACTAATCGCTACCATGTCTGTGGCCGGAGCTATTCACGAAAGCGCCTCGCGCACTTGGTCGGATTTTTGGTCCAACTTCACCATTTTTGGCCCATATTTGCACCATAGCTCCGCCGGTATCCAAGATATGGCCACACTTTCTTCTGGCCATGGGTAGATGGCACTTGTGGCTAGATTTCTTCCATGCACCACTAATCGCTACCATGTCTGTGGCCGGAGCTATTCACGAAAGCGCCTCGCGCACTTGGTCGGATTTTTGGTCCAACTTGCACCATTTTTGGCCCATATTTGCCCCATAGCTCCGCCGGTATCCAAGATATGGCCACACTTTCTTCTGGCCATGGGTAGATGGCACTTGTGGCTAGATTTCTTCCATGCACCACTAATCGCTACCATGTCTGTGGCCGGAGCTATTCACGAAAGCGCCTCGCGCACTTGGTCGGATTTTTGGTCCAACTTGCACCATTTTTGGCCCATATTTGCCCCATAGCTCCGCCGGTATCCAAGATATGGCCACACTTTCTTCTGGCCATGGGTAGATGGCACTTGTGGCTAGATTTCTTCCATGCACCACTAATCGCTACCATGTCTCTGGCCGGAGCTATTCACGAAAGCGCCTCGCGCACTTGGTCGGATTTTTGGTCCAACTTGCACCATTTTTGGCCCATATTTGCCCCATAGCTCCGCCGGTATCCAAGATATGGCCACACTTTCTTCTGGCCATGGGTAGATGGCACTTGTGGCTAGATTTCTTCCATGCACCACTAATCGCTACCATGTCTCTGGCCGGAGCTATTCGACGAACAACCATCGCATTTACCTAGGTACTTTTTCGGATTTTTGGTCCAACTTGCACCATTTTTGGCCCATATTTCCCCCATAGCTCCGCCGGTATCCAAGATATGGCCACACTTTCTTCTGGCCATGGGTAGATGGCACTTGTGGCTAGATTTCTTCCATGCACCACTAATCGCTACCATGTCTGTGGCCGGAGCTATTCACGAAAGCGCCTCGCGCACTTGGTCGGATTTTTGGTCCAACTTGCACCATTTTTGGCCCATATTTGCCCCATAGCTCCGCCGGTATCCAAGATATGGCCACACTTTCTTCTGGCCATGGGTAGATGGCACTTGTGGCTAGATTTCTTCCATGCACCACTAATCGCTACCATGTCTGTGGCCGGAGCTATTCGACGAACAACCATCGCATTTACCTAGGTACTTTTTCGGATTTTTGGTCCAACTTGCACCATTTTTGGCCCATATTTGCCCCATAGCTCCGCCGGTATCCAAGATATGGCCACACTTTCTTCTGGCCATGGGTAGATGGCACTTGTGGCTAGATTTCTTCCATGCACCACTAATCGCTACCATGTCTGTGGCCGGAGCTATTCACGAAAGCGCCTCGCGCACTTGGTCGGATTTTTGGTCCACCTGGCACCATTGTTGGCCCGTATTTGCCCCATAGCTCCGCCGGTATCCAAGATATGGCCACACTTTGTTCTGGCCATGGGTAGATGGCACTTGTGGCTAGATTTCTTCCATGCACCACTAATCGCTACCATGTCTCTGGCCGGAGCTATTCGACGAACAACCATCGCATTTACCTAGGTACTTTTTCGGATTTTTGGTCCAACTTGCACCATTTTTGGCCCATATTTGCCCCATAGCTCCGCCGGTATCCAAGATATGGCCACACTTTCTTCTGGCCATGGGTAGATGGCACTTGTGGCTAGATTTCTTCCATGCACCACTAATCGCTACCATGTCTGTGGCCGGAGCTATTCACGAAAGCGCCTCGCGCACTTGGTCGGATTTTTGGTCCACCTGGCACCATTGTTGGCCCGTATTTGCCCCATAGCTCCGCCGGTATCCAAGATATGGCCACACTTTGTTCTGGCCATGGGTAGATGGCACTTGTGGCTAGATTTCTTCCATGCACCACTAATCGCTACCATGTCTGTGGCCGGAGCTATTCGACGAACAACCATCGCATTTACCTAGGTACTTTTTCGGATTTTTGGTCCAACTTGCACCATTTTTGGCCCATATTTGCCCCATAGCTCCGCCGGTATCCAAGATATGGCCACACTTTCTTCTGGCCATGGGTAGATGGCACTTGTGGCTAGATTTCTTCCATGCACCACTAATCGCTACCATGTCTGTGGCCGGAGCTATTCACGAAAGCGCCTCGCGCACTTGGTCGGATTTTTGGTCCACCTGGCACCATTGTTGGCCCGTATTTGCCCCATAGCTCCGCCGGTATCCAAGATATGGCCACACTTTGTTCTGGCCATGGGTAGATGGCACTTGTGGCTAGATTTCTTCCATGCACCACTAATCGCTACCATGTCTCTGGCCGGAGCTATTCGACGAACAACCATCGCATTTACCTAGGTACTTTTTCGGATTTTTGGTCCAACTTGCACCATTTTTGGCCCATATTTGCCCCATAGCTCCGCCGGTATCCAAGATATGGCCACACTTTCTTCTGGCCATGGGTAGATGGCACTTGTGGCTAGATTTCTTCCATGCACCACTAATCGCTACCATGTCTGTGGCCGGAGCTATTCACGAAAGCGCCTCGCGCACTTGGTCGGATTTTTGGTCCACCTGGCACCATTGTTGGCCCGTATTTGCCCCATAGCTCCGCCGGTATCCAAGATATGGCCACACTTTCTTCTGGCCATGGGTAGATGGCACTTGTGGCTAGATTTCTTCCATGCACCACTAATCGCTACCATGTCTCTGGCCGGAGCTATTCGACGAACAACCATCGCATTTACCTAGGTACTTTTTCGGATTTTTGGTCCAACTTGCACCATTTTTGGCCCATATTTGCCCCATAGCTCCGCCGGTATCCAAGATATGGCCACACTTTCTTCTGGCCATGGGTAGATGGCACTTGTGGCTAGATTTCTTCCATGCACCACTAATCGCTACCATGTCTGTGGCCGGAGCTATTCACGAAAGCGCCTCGCGCACTTGGTCGGATTTTTGGTCCACCTGGCACCATTGTTGGCCCGTATTTGCCCCATAGCTCCGCCGGTATCCAAGATATGGCCACACTTTGTTCTGGCCATGGGTAGATGGCACTTGTGGCTAGATTTCTTCCATGCACCACTAATCGCTACCATGTCTCTGGCCGGAGCTATTCGACGAACAACCATCGCATTTACCTAGGTACTTTTTCGGATTTTTGGTCCAACTTGCACCATTTTTGGCCCATATTTGCCCCATAGCTCCGCCGGTATCCAAGATATGGCCACACTTTCTTCTGGCCATGGGTAGATGGCACTTGTGGCTAGATTTCTTCCATGCACCACTAATCGCTACCATGTCTGTGGCCGGAGCTATTCGACGAACAACCATCGCATTTACCTAGGTACTTTTTCGGATTTTTGGTCCAACTTGCACCATTTTTGGCCCGTATTTGCCCCATAGCTCCGCCGGTATCCAAGATATGGCCACACTTTCTTCTGGCCATGGGTAGATGGCACTTGTGGCTAGATTTCTTCCATGCACCACTAATCGCTACCATGTCTGTGGCCGGAGCTATTCACGAAAGCGCCTCGCGCACTTGGTCGGATTTTTGGTCCAACTTGCACCATTTTTGGCCCATATTTGCCCCATAGCTCCGCCGGTATCCAAGATATGGCCACACTTTCTTCTGGCCATGGCTAGATGGCACTTGTGGCTAGATTTCTTCCATGCACCACTAATCGCTACCATGTCTGTGGCCGGAGCTATTCGACGAACAACCATCGCATTTACCTAGGTACTTTTTCGGATTTTTGGTCCAACTTGCACCATTTTTGGCCCGTATTTGCCCCATAGCTCCGCCGGTATCCAAGATATGGCCACACTTTCTTCTGGCCATGGGTAGATGGCACTTGTGGCTAGATTTCTTCCATGCACCACTAATCGCTACCATGTCTGTGGCCGGAGCTATTCGACGAACAACCATCGCATTTACCTAGGTACTTTTTCGGATTTTTGGTCCAACTTGCACCATTTTTGGCCCATATTTGCCCCATAGCTCCGCCGGTATCCAAGATATGGCCACACTTTCTTCTGGCCATGGGTAGATGGCACTTGTGGCTAGATTTCTTCCATGCACCACTAATCGCTACCATGTCTGTGGCCGGAGCTATTCGACGAACAACCATCGCATTTACCTAGGTACTTTTTCGGATTTTTGGTCCAACTTGCACCATTTTTGGCCCGTATTTGCCCCATAGCTCCGCCGGTATCCAAGATATGGCCACACTTTCTTCTGGCCATGGGTAGATGGCACTTGTGGCTAGATTTCTTCCATGCACCACTAATCGCTACCATGTCTGTGGCCGGAGCTATTCACGAAAGCGCCTCGCGCACTTGGTCGGATTTTTGGTCCAACTTGCACCATTTTTGGCCCATATTTGCCCCATAGCTCCGCCGGTATCCAAGATATGGCCACACTTTCTTCTGGCCATGGGTAGATGGCACTTGTGGCTAGATTTCTTCCATGCACCACTAATCGCTACCATGTCTGTGGCCGGAGCTATTCGACGAACAACCATCGCATTTACCTAGGTACTTTTTCGGATTTTTGGTCCAACTTGCACCATTTTTGGCCCGTATTTGCCCCATAGCTCCGCCGGTATCCAAGATATGGCCACACTTTCTTCTGGCCATGGGTAGATGGCACTTGTGGCTAGATTTCTTCCATGCACCACTAATCGCTACCATGTCTGTGGCCGGAGCTATTCACGAAAGCGCCTCGCGCACTTGGTCGGATTTTTGGTCCAACTTCACCATTTTTGGCCCATATTTGCCCCATAGCTCCGCCGGTATCCAAGATAGCGCCACACTTTCTTCTGGCCATGGGTAGATGGCACTTGTGGCTAGATTTCTTCCATGCACCACTAATCGCTACCATGTCTGTGGCCGGAGCTATTCACGAAAGCGTCTCGCGCACTTGGTCGGATTTTTGGTCCAACTTGCACCATTTTTGGCCCGTATTTGCACCATAGCTCCGCCGGTATCCAAGATATGGCCACACTTTCTTCTGGCCATGGGTAGATGGCACTTGTGGCTAGATTTCTTCCATGCACCACTAATCGCTACCATGTCTGTGGCCGGAGCTATTCACGAAAGCGTCTCGCGCACTTGGTCGGATTTTTGGTCCAACTTGCACCATTTTTGGCCCGTATTTGCACCATAGCTCCGCCGGTATCCAAGATATGGCCACACTTTCTTCTGGCCATGGGTAGATGGCACTTGTGGCTAGATTTCTTCCATGCACCACTAATCGCTACCATGTCTGTGGCCGGAGCTATTCACGAAAGCGCCTCGCGCACTTGGTCGGATTTTTGGTCCAACTTCACCATTTTTGGCCCATATTTGCCCCATAGCTCCGCCGGTATCCAAGATAGCGCCACACTTTCTTCTGGCCATGGGTAGATGGCACTTGTGGCTAGATTTCTTCCATGCACCACTAATCGCTACCATGTCTGTGGCCGGAGCTATTCGACGAACAACCTGCGCATTTACCTAGGTACTTTTTCGGATTTTTGGTCCAACTTGCACCATTTTTGGCCCATATTTGCCCCATAGCTCCGCCGGTATCCAAGATATGGCCACACTTTCTTCTGGCCATGGGTAGATGGCACTTGTGGCTAGATTTCTTCCATGCACCACTAATCGCTACCATGTCTGTGGCCGGAGCTATTCGACGAACAACCTGCGCATTCACCTTCTCGTTGCACTTCTTCGGGAATTTGGTGCAACCAAGTTTTCACTATAACTTGGTCATTTTCCGTCCATCGGACATGCGGTTTTGGGTGTCGATACTTGACACCGCACGCTACAATATGTTCCTCCACGACCATGTGGTCCGATGCTTCCAACAGGAGCTATTCGAGGAGTACCGATTTTTCACCATTAAAAATGCTCAATTTTGCACCAACTTTTGCCTATAACTCAGGCTGTATCGATCGGATCTTCAATCTTGAAAAAGTTTTGGATAGGTGGCACCAAATGCTACATTTCGTTCTTCCACGTCAACTTTGTCCGATGTCTAGCAAAAAAGTTATTCGCGAACCAAGTCCAGAACCCATGCAATGGCTGCCCTCATTGCATACATCACGGCGGTTAACTCTCGTTACTCTATACCGTGGACTTGGTACTTTTTCAGGCATTCGTTGCTACTTCTTGGTTCATGATATTCGTTTACGGTCTTCACTAGGGCATTTGGTGCTCCTTATCGGTTCATGATATTCGTTTACGGTCTTCACTAGGGCATTTGGTGCTCCTTCTCGGTTCATGATATTCGTTTACGGTCTTCACTAGGGCATTTGGTGCTCCTTATCGGTTCATGATATTCGTTTACGGTCTTCACTAGGGCATTTGGTAATGGGCTTCCCATCTTTCTACTGATCGATCCATACTCACTTGCGTGCACCTAGCCTAGGAAGGTTTCCTTGGGCTTCCCATCTTTCTACTGATCGATCCATACTCACTTGCGTGCACCTAGCCTAGGAAGGTTTCCTATGGCTTCCCATCTTTCTACTGATCGATCCATACTCACTTGCGTGCACCTAGCCTAGGAAGGTTTCCTTGGGCTTCCCATCTTTCTACTGATCGATCCATACTCACTTGCGTGCACCTAGCCTAGGAAGGTTTCCTATGGCTTCCCATCTTTCTACTGATCGATCCATACTCACTTGCGTGCACCTAGCCTAGGAAGGTTTCCTATGGCTTCCCATCTTTCTACTGATCGATCCATACTCACTTGCGTGCACCTAGCCTAGGAAGGTTTCCTATGGCTTCCCATCTTTCTACTGATCGATCCATACTCACTTGCGTGCACCTAGCCTAGGAAGGTTTCCTATGGCTTCCCATCTTTCTACTGATCGATCCATACTCACTTGCGTGCACCTAGCCTAGGAAGGTTTCCTTGGGCTTCCCATCTTTCTACTGATCGATCCATACTCACTTGCGTGCACCTAGCCTAGGAAGGTTTCCTATGGCTTCCCATCTTTCTACTGATCGATCCATACTCACTTGCGTGCACCTAGCCTAGGAAGGTTTCCTATGGCTTCCCATCTTTCTACTGATCGATCCATACTCACTTGCGTGCACCTAGCCTAGGAAGGTTTCCTTGGGCTTCCCATCTTTCTACTGATCGATCCATACTCACTTGCGTGCACCTAGCCTAGGAAGGTTTCCTATGGCTTCCCATCTTTCTACTGATCGATCCATACTCACTTGCGTGCACCTAGCCTAGGAAGGTTTCCTATGGCTTCCCATCTTTCTACTGATCGATCCATACTCACTTGCGTGCACCTAGCCTAGGAAGGTTTCCTATGGCTTCCCATCTTTCTACTGATCGATCCATACTCACTTGCGTGCACCTAGCCTAGGAAGGTTTCCTATGGCTTCCCATCTTTCTACTGATCGATCCATACTCACTTGCGTGCACCTAGCCTAGGAAGGTTTCCTATGGCTTCCCATCTTTCTACTGATCGATCCATACTCACTTGCGTGCACCTAGCCTAGGAAGGTTTCCTATGGCTTCCCATCTTTCTACTGATCGATCCATACTCACTTGCGTGCACCTAGCCTAGGAAGGTTTCCTTGGGCTTCCCATCTTTCTACTGATCGATCCATACTCACTTGCGTGCACCTAGCCTAGGAAGGTTTCCTATGGCTTCCCATCTTTCTACTGATCGATCCATACTCACTTGCGTGCACCTAGCCTAGGAAGGTTTCCTTGGGCTTCCCATCTTTCTACTGATCGATCCATACTCACTTGCGTGCACCTAGCCTAGGAAGGTTTCCTTGGGCTTCCCATCTTTCTACTGATCGATCCATACTCACTTGCGTGCACCTAGCCTAGGAAGGTTTCCTATGGCTTCCCATCTTTCTACTGATCGATCCATACTCACTTGCGTGCACCTAGCCTAGGAAGGTTTCCTTGGGCTTCCCATCTTTCTACTGATCGATCCATACTCACTTGCGTGCACCTAGCCTAGGAAGGTTTCCTATGGCTTCCCATCTTTCTACTGATCGATCCATACTCACTTGCGTGCACCTAGCCTAGGAAGGTTTCCTTGGGCTTCCCATCTTTCTACTGATCGATCCATACTCACTTGCGTGCACCTAGCCTAGGAAGGTTTCCTATGGCTTCCCATCTTTCTACTGATCGATCCATACTCACTTGCGTGCACCTAGCCTAGGAAGGTTTCCTATGGCTTCCCATCTTTCTACTGATCGATCCATACTCACTTGCGTGCACCTAGCCTAGGAAGGTTTCCTATGGCTTCCCATCTTTCTACTGATCGATCCATACTCACTTGCGTGCACCTAGCCTAGGAAGGTTTCCTATGGCTTCCCATCTTTCTACTGATCGATCCATACTCACTTGCGTGCACCTAGCCTAGGAAGGTTTCCTTGGGCTTCCCATCTTTCTACTGATCGATCCATACTCACTTGCGTGCACCTAGCCTAGGAAGGTTTCCTTGGGCTTCCCATCTTTCTACTGATCGATCCATACTCACTTGCGTGCACCTAGCCTAGGAAGGTTTCCTATGGCTTCCCATCTTTCTACTGATCGATCCATACTCACTTGCGTGCACCTAGCCTAGGAAGGTTTCCTTGGGCTTCCCATCTTTCTACTGATCGATCCATACTCACTTGCGTGCACCTAGCCTAGGAAGGTTTCCTATGGCTTCCCATCTTTCTACTGATCGATCCATACTCACTTGCGTGCACCTAGCCTAGGAAGGTTTCCTATGGCTTCCCATCTTTCTACTGATCGATCCATACTCACTTGCGTGCACCTAGCCTAGGAAGGTTTCCTTGGGCTTCCCATCTTTCTACTGATCGATCCATACTCACTTGCGTGCACCTAGCCTAGGAAGGTTTCCTATGGCTTCCCATCTTTCTACTGATCGATCCATACTCACTTGCGTGCACCTAGCCTAGGAAGGTTTCCTTGGGCTTCCCATCTTTCTACTGATCGATCCATACTCACTTGCGTGCACCTAGCCTAGGAAGGTTTCCTATGGCTTCCCATCTTTCTACTGATCGATCCATACTCACTTGCGTGCACCTAGCCTAGGAAGGTTTCCTATGGCTTCCCATCTTTCTACTGATCGATCCATACTCACTTGCGTGCACCTAGCCTAGGAAGGTTTCCTATGGCTTCCCATCTTTCTACTGATCGATCCATACTCACTTGCGTGCACCTAGCCTAGGAAGGTTTCCTATGGCTTCCCATCTTTCTACTGATCGATCCATACTCACTTGCGTGCACCTAGCCTAGGAAGGTTTCCTTGGGCTTCCCATCTTTCTACTGATCGATCCATACTCACTTGCGTGCACCTAGCCTAGGAAGGTTTCCTATGGCTTCCCATCTTTCTACTGATCGATCCATACTCACTTGCGTGCACCTAGCCTAGGAAGGTTTCCTATGGCTTCCCATCTTTCTACTGATCGATCCATACTCACTTGCGTGCACCTAGCCTAGGAAGGTTTCCTATGGCTTCCCATCTTTCTACTGATCGATCCATACTCACTTGCGTGCACCTAGCCTAGGAAGGTTTCCTATGGCTTCCCATCTTTCTACTGATCGATCCATACTCACTTGCGTGCACCTAGCCTAGGAAGGTTTCCTATGGCTTCCCATCTTTCTACTGATCGATCCATACTCACTTGCGTGCACCTAGCCTAGGAAGGTTTCCTATGGCTTCCCATCTTTCTACTGATCGATCCATACTCACTTGCGTGCACCTAGCCTAGGAAGGTTTCCTATGGCTTCCCATCTTTCTACTGATCGATCCATACTCACTTGCGTGCACCTAGCCTAGGAAGGTTTCCTATGGCTTCCCATCTTTCTACTGATCGATCCATACTCACTTGCGTGCACCTAGCCTAGGAAGGTTTCCTATGGCTTCCCATCTTTCTACTGATCGATCCATACTCACTTGCGTGCACCTAGCCTAGGAAGGTTTCCTATGGCTTCCCATCTTTCTACTGATCGATCCATACTCACTTGCGTGCACCTAGCCTAGGAAGGTTTCCTATGGCTTCCCATCTTTCTACTGATCGATCCATACTCACTTGCGTGCACCTAGCCTAGGAAGGTTTCCTATGGCTTCCCATCTTTCTACTGATCGATCCATACTCACTTGCGTGCACCTAGCCTAGGAAGGTTTCCTATGGCTTCCCATCTTTCTACTGATCGATCCATACTCACTTGCGTGCACCTAGCCTAGGAAGGTTTCCTATGGCTTCCCATCTTTCTACTGATCGATCCATACTCACTTGCGTGCACCTAGCCTAGGAAGGTTTCCTATGGCTTCCCATCTTTCTACTGATCGATCCATACTCACTTGCGTGCACCTAGCCTAGGAAGGTTTCCTATGGCTTCCCATCTTTCTACTGATCGATCCATACTCACTTGCGTGCACCTAGCCTAGGAAGGTTTCCTTGGGCTTCCCATCTTTCTACTGATCGATCCATACTCACTTGCGTGCACCTAGCCTAGGAAGGTTTCCTATGGCTTCCCATCTTTCTACTGATCGATCCATACTCACTTGCGTGCACCTAGCCTAGGAAGGTTTCCTTGGGCTTCCCATCTTTCTACTGATCGATCCATACTCACTTGCGTGCACCTAGCCTAGGAAGGTTTCCTTGGGCTTCCCATCTTTCTACTGATCGATCCATACTCACTTGCGTGCACCTAGCCTAGGAAGGTTTCCTATGGCTTCCCATCTTTCTACTGATCGATCCATACTCACTTGCGTGCACCTAGCCTAGGAAGGTTTCCTTGGGCTTCCCATCTTTCTACTGATCGATCCATACTCACTTGCGTGCACCTAGCCTAGGAAGGTTTCCTATGGCTTCCCATCTTTCTACTGATCGATCCATACTCACTTGCGTGCACCTAGCCTAGGAAGGTTTCCTTGGGCTTCCCATCTTTCTACTGATCGATCCATACTCACTTGCGTGCACCTAGCCTAGGAAGGTTTCCTATGGCTTCCCATCTTTCTACTGATCGATCCATACTCACTTGCGTGCACCTAGCCTAGGAAGGTTTCCTATGGCTTCCCATCTTTCTACTGATCGATCCATACTCACTTGCGTGCACCTAGCCTAGGAAGGTTTCCTATGGCTTCCCATCTTTCTACTGATCGATCCATACTCACTTGCGTGCACCTAGCCTAGGAAGGTTTCCTATGGCTTCCCATCTTTCTACTGATCGATCCATACTCACTTGCGTGCACCTAGCCTAGGAAGGTTTCCTTGGGCTTCCCATCTTTCTACTGATCGATCCATACTCACTTGCGTGCACCTAGCCTAGGAAGGTTTCCTTGGGCTTCCCATCTTTCTACTGATCGATCCATACTCACTTGCGTGCACCTAGCCTAGGAAGGTTTCCTATGGCTTCCCATCTTTCTACTGATCGATCCATACTCACTTGCGTGCACCTAGCCTAGGAAGGTTTCCTTGGGCTTCCCATCTTTCTACTGATCGATCCATACTCACTTGCGTGCACCTAGCCTAGGAAGGTTTCCTATGGCTTCCCATCTTTCTACTGATCGATCCATACTCACTTGCGTGCACCTAGCCTAGGAAGGTTTCCTATGGCTTCCCATCTTTCTACTGATCGATCCATACTCACTTGCGTGCACCTAGCCTAGGAAGGTTTCCTTGGGCTTCCCATCTTTCTACTGATCGATCCATACTCACTTGCGTGCACCTAGCCTAGGAAGGTTTCCTATGGCTTCCCATCTTTCTACTGATCGATCCATACTCACTTGCGTGCACCTAGCCTAGGAAGGTTTCCTTGGGCTTCCCATCTTTCTACTGATCGATCCATACTCACTTGCGTGCACCTAGCCTAGGAAGGTTTCCTATGGCTTCCCATCTTTCTACTGATCGATCCATACTCACTTGCGTGCACCTAGCCTAGGAAGGTTTCCTATGGCTTCCCATCTTTCTACTGATCGATCCATACTCACTTGCGTGCACCTAGCCTAGGAAGGTTTCCTATGGCTTCCCATCTTTCTACTGATCGATCCATACTCACTTGCGTGCACCTAGCCTAGGAAGGTTTCCTATGGCTTCCCATCTTTCTACTGATCGATCCATACTCACTTGCGTGCACCTAGCCTAGGAAGGTTTCCTTGGGCTTCCCATCTTTCTACTGATCGATCCATACTCACTTGCGTGCACCTAGCCTAGGAAGGTTTCCTATGGCTTCCCATCTTTCTACTGATCGATCCATACTCACTTGCGTGCACCTAGCCTAGGAAGGTTTCCTATGGCTTCCCATCTTTCTACTGATCGATCCATACTCACTTGCGTGCACCTAGCCTAGGAAGGTTTCCTATGGCTTCCCATCTTTCTACTGATCGATCCATACTCACTTGCGTGCACCTAGCCTAGGAAGGTTTCCTATGGCTTCCCATCTTTCTACTGATCGATCCATACTCACTTGCGTGCACCTAGCCTAGGAAGGTTTCCTATGGCTTCCCATCTTTCTACTGATCGATCCATACTCACTTGCGTGCACCTAGCCTAGGAAGGTTTCCTATGGCTTCCCATCTTTCTACTGATCGATCCATACTCACTTGCGTGCACCTAGCCTAGGAAGGTTTCCTATGGCTTCCCATCTTTCTACTGATCGATCCATACTCACTTGCGTGCACCTAGCCTAGGAAGGTTTCCTATGGCTTCCCATCTTTCTACTGATCGATCCATACTCACTTGCGTGCACCTAGCCTAGGAAGGTTTCCTATGGCTTCCCATCTTTCTACTGATCGATCCATACTCACTTGCGTGCACCTAGCCTAGGAAGGTTTCCTATGGCTTCCCATCTTTCTACTGATCGATCCATACTCACTTGCGTGCACCTAGCCTAGGAAGGTTTCCTATGGCTTCCCATCTTTCTACTGATCGATCCATACTCACTTGCGTGCACCTAGCCTAGGAAGGTTTCCTATGGCTTCCCATCTTTCTACTGATCGATCCATACTCACTTGCGTGCACCTAGCCTAGGAAGGTTTCCTATGGCTTCCCATCTTTCTACTGATCGATCCATACTCACTTGCGTGCACCTAGCCTAGGAAGGTTTCCTATGGCTTCCCATCTTTCTACTGATCGATCCATACTCACTTGCGTGCACCTAGCCTAGGAAGGTTTCCCTTCGGTACCGACTTCCATCTACGCACTCGATATAACCTAGGTACTTGGTACCGATGTTGGTTAACACTCAAGCATTTCTTGCATCCTGCGTGCAAGGTACCAATTTTCACTTCTTAGGTACGTTTATGGGCCCGCATTAATCCAATATCGCTCCGATGGCCTTTCGCATTATTTCATCCGATAGCCCTTGCCAAAAGCTACCAAAAGTTCCTCCACGGCCATGTGCTCCGACGCTTAGTTTAGGAAATATTCGAAAAAATTCAAAATAGGAAGCATTTTCTTATTGGAAAATCACCTTAAATCGATGGCCATTTTTTGGGCAAAAACTTTAACGTCTTCCCGACTTTGCGGGAATTGCGAATTTTAGGCACCCAGAGAAAATCTTTTACTTTAAGGGGGCGGCCGCGAAGTTGCCCAAAGTCTCGGACACAAAAATTCTCAAGTTCCCCACTCTAGTAAATCGCCCTATGAGTATCTCCTGGCCCGCGAGCTCTGCGA